>NW_027325684.1:0-300000 GCF_048418805.1 Vulpes vulpes | reverse complement strand
AATGAAAATAATCGAATCGAAACGAAAATAATCGAATCGAAAAGAAAATAAACGGATCGAATCGAAAAAATTCGAATTGAAAAGAAACGAATTGAATCGACATGAAAATAATCGAATCGGATAGAAAATAATCGAATCGAAACGTAAAAATTCGAATCGAAAAGAAACGAATTAAATCGACATGAAAATAATCGAATCGAAACAAAAATAATGAATCGAAACGAGAAAAATCGAATTGAAAAGAAAATAATCGAATCGAATCGAAAAAATTCGAATACAAAAGAAACAAATTGAATCGACATGAAAATAATCGAATCGAATAGAAAATAATCGAATCAAAACGAAAATAATCAATCGATACAAAAATAATCGAATCGAAACCAAAATAATCAAATCCACATGAAAATAATCGAATCGAATCAAAAATAATCAAATCGAAACTAAAATAATCAAATCGAATCGAAAATAATCAAATTGAATAGGAAATAATCGAATCGAAATGAAAAAAATCAAGTAGAAGCGAAAATAATCGAGTTGAAACCAAAATAATTAAATCGACATGAAAATAATCGAATCGAAATAATAAAATAGAAACGAAAATAATCGAGTCGCAACCAAAATAATCGAATCGACATGAAAATAATCGAATCGAAACGAAAATAATCGGATGGAATAAAAAGAATAGAATCTAAACAAAAATAATCAAATCGAAATAAAAAAAAGGAATCGAATCGAATCTAAGAAAATCAAATCTCATCGAATCAATAGAAACCGAATGGAATGGAATCGAATCGAATCGAAAAAAATCGAATCGAAATGAAAATAATCGAATCGAAATGAAGATAATCGAGTTGAATAAAAACATAATCGAAACGAAAATAATCGAATCGAAACAAAAAATCGCATCAAAACGAAAATAATCGAAACCAAAATAATCACACAACATGAAAATAATCGAATTGAATCGAAAATAATCACATCGAAACGAAAATAATCAGATAGAATCAAAAGTAATCAAATTGAAACCAAAATAATCGAATCAAATCAACAATAATCGAGTCGAATCGAAAATAATCGAATCGAAATGAAAATAATCGAATCGAATCGAAAATAATTGAATCGAAATGTAAATAATCAAATCGAAGTGAAAATAAACGAATCGATTTAAAAATTCGAATTGAAACGAAAATAATCGAATCGAATCAAAAACAATCGAGTTGAAACGAAAATAATTGAGTTGAAACAAAAATAATCCAATCGAAATGAAAATCGAATCAAAACGAAAATAATCGAATGGAATAAAAAGAATACAGTCAAAAGAAAAATAATCAAATCGAAATGAAAAAAATGGAATGGAATCGAATCGAATTGAAGAAAATCAAATCGCATCGAATTGATAAATATCGAATGGAATGGAATTGAATCGAAACGAAAATAATCGAATCAAAACGAAGATAATCGAATCGAATAAAAACATAATCGAAACGAAAATAATCAATCGAAATGAAAATCAAATCGAAGCCAAAATAATCAAATCCACATGAAAAAAATCAAATCGAATCGAAAATAATCAAATCGAAACTAAAATCATATCGACATGAAAAAAATCAAATCGAATTGAAAATAATCAAATCGAAACTAAAATCAAATTGACATGAAAAAAATCAAATCGAATCAAAAATAATCAAATCGAAACAAAAATAATCAAATTGAATCAAAAATAATCAAATCGAATCGAAAATAATCAATCGAAACGAAAATAATAGAAACGAAACCAAAATAATCAAATCGACATGAAAATAATGGAATCGAATCGAAAGTAATCAAATAGTAACTAAAATAATCGAATAGAATAGAAAATGATGAAATCGAAACGAAAATAATCAATCGAAATGAAAATCAAATCGAAAACAAAATAATCAAATCGACGTGAAAAAAATCAAATCGAATAGAAAATAATCGAATCAAAACAAAAATAATGAATCAAAACGAGAAAAATCGAATCGAAAAGAAAATAATCGGATCGAATCGAAAAAATTCGAATTGAAAAGAAGCGAATTGAATCGACATGAAAATAATCGAATCGAATAGAAAATAATCGAATTGAAACGAAAATAATCAAATAGAAATGAAAATAATCGAATCGAAAAGAAACAAATTGAATTGAATCGAAAAAAATCAAATCGAATTGAAAATAATCAAATCGAAATGAGAAAAATCGAATCGAATCAAAAATAATTGAATCGAATCTAAAATAAACAAATCTAACTGAAAATAATCAAATCGAATCGAAAAAATTCGAATAGAAAAGAAACGAATTGAATCGACATGAAAATAATCGAATAGAATAGAAAATAATCAAATCGAAACGAAGATAATCAATCGATACAAAAATAATCGAATCGAAACCAAAATAATCAAATCCACATGAAAATAATCGAATCGAATCGAAAATAATCAAATCGAAACTAAAATAATCGAATCGAATCGAAAATAATCAAATTGAATAGGAAATAATCGAATCGAAATGAAAAAAATCAAGTAGAAGCGAAAATAATCGAGTTGAAACCAAAATAATTAAATCGACATGAAAATAATCGAATCGAAATAATAAAATAGAAACGAAAATAATCGAATCAAATCGATAATAACCGAATCGAAATGAAAATTATCGAGTCGCAACCAAAATAATCGAATCGACATGAAAATAATCGAATCGAAATGAAAATAATCGAATGGAATAAAAAGAATAGAATCTAAACAAAAATAATCAAATCGAAATGAAAAAAATGGAATCGAATCGAATCGAATCTAAGAAAATCAAATCACATCGAATCGATAGAAATCGAATGGAATGGAATCAAATCGAATCGAAAAAAATCGAATCGAAACGAAAATAATCGAATCGAAATGAAGATAATCGAATCGAATCGAAAATAATTGAATCGAAACGTAAATAATCAAATCGAAGTGAAAATAAACGAATCGATTTAAAAATTCGAATTGAAACGAAAATAATCGAATCGAATCAAAAACAATCGAGTTGAAACGAAAATAATTGAGTTGAAACAAAAATAATCCAATCGAAATGAAAATCGAATCAAAACGAAAATAATCGAATGGAATAAAAAGAATACAATCAAAAGAAAAATAATCAAATCGAAATGAAAAAAATGGAATGGAATCGAATCGAATTGAAGAAAATCAAATCGCATCGAATCGATAAATATCGAATGGAATGGAATTGAATCGAAACGAAAATAATCGAATCAAAACGAAGATAATCGAATCGAATAAAAACATAATCGAAACGAAAATAAGCGAATCGAAACGAAAAAATCGCATCAAAACGAAAATAATCGAATCGAAACCAAAATAATCAATCAAAATGAAAATAATCGAATCGAATCGAAAATAATCACATCAAAACGAAAATAAACGAATCGAATCAAAAAATTCGAATCGAAAAGAAACGAATTGAATCGAATCGAAAAAAATCAAATCGAATAGAAAATAATCGAATTGAAATGAAAAAAATCAAGTAGAAGCGAAAATAATCTAATCGAAACCAAAATAATTAAATGGAAATGAAAATAACCGAATCGAATCGAAAATAATCAAATCGAATCGAAAATAATCAAATCGAATCGGAAATAATGGAATCGAAACCAAAATAATCAAATCGATATGAAAATAATCGAATCGAAAATAATCGAATCGAAACCAAAATAATCGAATCGAAATGAAAAAAATCAAGTAGAAGCGAAAATAATTAAATCGAATCGAAAATAATCTAATCGAAATAAAAATAATCAAATCGAAACGAAAATAATCAAATAGAAACGAAAATAATTGAATCAAAAAGAAGCGAATTGAATTGAATCGAAAAAAATCAAATCGAATCGAAAATAATCAAATCGAAATGAGAAAAATCAAATCGAATCAAAAATAATTGAATCGAATCTAAAACAAATCTAACTGATAATAATCAGATTGAATCGAAAAAATTCGAATAGAAAAGAAACGAATTGAATCGAATCGAAAAAAATCAAATCGAATAGAAAATAATCAAATCGAAACGAAAATAATCAATTGAAATGAAAATAATCGAATCGAAACCAAAATATTCAAATCCACATGAAAATAATTGATCGAATCGAAAATAATCAAGTCGAATAGAAAATAATCGAATCGAAATGAAAATAATCAATCGAAACGAAAATCGAATCAAATTAAAAATAATCAAATCGAAACGAATATAATCTAATTGAATAGAAAATAATCAAATCGAAACGAAAATAACCGAATCGAAATTAAAATAATTGAATCGAAACGAAAATAAATAATCAAAACGACAATGATCGAATTGAAACGAAAAAAAATCAAATTGAAACACAAAAATAATCGAATCGAAAAGAAAAAAATCCAATCGAATAGCATCGAATCGAAAAAATCGATTCGAATTGAATCGAAAATATCGAATCGAAACGAAAATAAATGAATCAAAACAATAACGATTGAATCGAAACGAAAATAAATGAATCGAAACGAAAAAATCATGTAGAAGCGAAAAAAATCAAATCAAAAATAATCAAATCGAAAATAATCAAATAGAAATGAAAATAATCGAATCGAGATGAGAAAAGTCAAATCGAAATGAAAATAATCGAATCGAAACGAAAATAATCGAATCGAAAAGAAAATAAACGGATCGAATCGAAAAAATTCGAATTGAAAAGAAACGAATTGAATCGACATGAAAATAATCGAATCGGATAGAAAATAATCGAATCGAAACGTAAAAATTCGAATCGAAAAGAAACGAATTAAATCGACATGAAAATAATCAAATCGAATAGAAAATAATCGAATCGAAACAAAAAAAATGAATCGAAACGAGAAAAATCGAATTGAAAAGAAAATAATCGAATCGAATCGAAAAAATTCGAATACAAAAGAAACAAATTGAATCGACATGAAAATAATCGAATCGAATAGAAAATAATCGAATCAAAACGAAAATAATCAATCGATACAAAAATAATCGAATTGAAACCAAAATAATCAAATCCACATGAAAATAATCGAATCGAATCAAAAATAATCAAATCGAAACTAAAATAATCAAATCGAATCGAAAATAATCAAATTGAATAGGAAATAATCGAATCGAAATGAAAAAAATCAAGTAGAAGCGAAAAAAATAATCGAGTTGAAACCAAAATAATTAAATCGACATGAAAATAATCGAATCGAAATAATAAAATAGAAACGAAAATAATCGAATCAAATCGATAATAACCGAATCGAAATGAAAATTATCGAGTCGCAACCAAAATAATCGAATCGACATGAAAATAATCGAATCGAAATGAAAATAATCGAATGGAATAAAAAGAATAGAATCTAAACAAAAATAATCAAATCGAAATGAAAAAAATGGAATCGAATCGAATCCAATCTAAGAAAATCAAATCACATCGAATCGATAGAAATCGAATGGAATGGAATCAAATCGAATCGAAAAAAATCGAATCGAAACGAAAATAATCGAATCGAAATGAAGATAATCGAATCGAATCGAAAATAATTGAATCGAAACGTAAATAATCAAATCGAAGTGAAAATAAACGAATCGATTTAAAAATTCGAATTGAAACGAAAATAATCGAATCGAATCAAAAACAATCGAGTTGAAACGAAAATAATTGAGTTGAAACAAAAATAATCCAATCGAAATGAAAATCGAATCAAAATGAAAATAATCGAATGGAATAAAAAGAATACAATCAAAAGAAAAATAATCAAATCGAAATGAAAAAAATGGAATGGAATCGAATCGAATTGAAGAAAATCAAATCGCATCGAATCGATAAATATCGAATGGAATGGAATTGAATCGAAACGAAAATAATCGAATCAAAACGAAGATAATCGAATCGAATAAAAACATAATCGAAAGGAAAATAAGCGAATCGAAACGAAAAAAATCGCATCAAAACGAAAATAATCAAATCGAAACCAAAATAATCAATCAAAATGAAAATAATCGAATCGAATCGAAAATAATCACATCAAAACGAAAATAAACGAATCGAATCAAAAAATTCGAATCGAAAAGAAACGAATTGAATCGAATCGAAAAAAATCAAATCGAATAGAAAATAATCGAATTGAAATGAAAAAAATCAAGTAGAAGCGAAAATAATCTAATCGAAACCAAAATAATTAAATGGAAATGAAAATAACCGAATCGAATCGAAAATAATCAAATCGAATCGAAAATAATCAAATCGAATCGGAAATAATGGAATCGAAACCAAAATAATCAAATCGATATGAAAATAATCGAATCGAAAATAATCAAATCGAAACCAAAATAATCGAATCGAAATGAAAAAAATCAAGTAGAAGCGAAAATAATTAAATCGAATCGAAAATAATCTAATCGAAATAAAAATAATCAAATCGAAACAAAAATAATCAAATAGAAACGAAAATAATTGAATCAAAAAGAAGCGAATTGAATTGAATCGAAAAAAATCAAATCGAATCGAAAATAATCAAATCGAAATGAGAAAAATCAAATCGAATCAAAAATAATTGAATCGAATCTAAAACAAATCTAACTGAAAATAATCAGATTGAATCGAAAAAATTCGAATAGAAAAGAAACGAATTGAATCGAATCGAAAAAAATCAAATCGAATAGAAAATAATCAAATCGAAACGAAAATAATCAATTGAAATGAAAATAATCGAATCGAAACCAAAATATTCAAATCCACATGAAAATAATTGATCGAATCGAAAATAATCAAGTCGAATAGAAAATAATCGAATCGAAATGAAAATAATCAATCGAAACGAAAATCGAATCAAATTAAAAATAATCAAATCGAAACGAATATAATCTAATTGAATAGAAAATAATCAAATCGAAACGAAAATAACCGAATCGAAATTAAAATAATTGAATCGAAACGAAAATAAATAATCAAAACGACAATGATCGAATTGAAACGAAAAAAAATCAAATTGAAACACAAAAATAATCGAATCGAAAAGAAAAAAATCCAATCGAATAGCATCGAATCGAAAAAATCGATTCGAATTGAATCGAAAATATCGAATCGAAACGAAAATAAATGAATCAAAACAATAACGATTGAATCGAAACGAAAATAAATGAATCGAAACGAAAAAATCATGTAGAAGCGAAAAAAATCAAATCAAAAATAATCAAATCGAAAATAATCAAATAGAAATGAAAATAATCGAATCGAGATGAGAAAAGTCAAATCGAAATGAAAATAATCGAATCGAAACGAAAATAATCGAATCGAAAAGAAAATAAACGGATCGAATCGAAAAAATTCGAATTGAAAAGAAACGAATTGAATCGACATGAAAATAATCGAATCGGATAGAAAATAATCGAATCGAAACGTAAAAATTCGAATCGAAAAGAAACGAATTAAATCGACATGAAAATAATCGAATCGAAACAAAAATAATGAATCGAAACGAGAAAAATCGAATTGAAAAGAAAATAATCGAATCGAATCGAAAAAATTCGAATACAAAAGAAACAAATTGAATCGACATGAAAATAATCGAATCGAATAGAAAATAATCGAATCAAAACGAAAATAATCAATCGATACAAAAATAATCGAATTGAAACCAAAATAATCAAATCCACATGAAAATAATCGAATCGAATCAAAAATAATCAAATCGAAACTAAAATAATCAAATCGAATCGAAAATAATCAAATTGAATAGGAAATAATCGAATCGAAATGAAAAAAATCAAGTAGAAGCGAAAATAATCGAGTTGAAACCAAAATAATTAAATCGACATGAAAATAATCGAATCGAAATAATAAAATAGAAACGAAAATAATCGAGTCGCAACCAAAATAATCGAATCGACATGAAAATAATCGAATCGAAACGAAAATAATCGGATGGAATAAAAAGAATAGAATCTAAACAAAAATAATCAAATCGAAATAAAAAAAAGGAATCGAATCGAATCTAAGAAAATCAAATCTCATCGAATCAATAGAAACCGAATGGAATGGAATCGAATCGAATCGAAAAAAATCGAATCGAAATGAAAATAATCGAATCGAAATGAAGATAATCGAGTTGAATAAAAACATAATCGAAACGAAAATAATCGAATCGAAACAAAAAATCGCATCAAAACGAAAATAATCGAAACCAAAATAATCACACAACATGAAAATAATCGAATTGAATCGAAAATAATCACATCGAAACGAAAATAATCAGATAGAATCAAAAGTAATCAAATTGAAACCAAAATAATCGAATCAAATCAACAATAATCGAGTCGAATCGAAAATAATCGAATCGAAATGAAAATAATCGAATCGAATCGAAAATAATTGAATCGAAATGTAAATAATCAAATCGAAGTGAAAATAAACGAATCGATTTAAAAATTCGAATTGAAACGAAAATAATCGAATCGAATCAAAAACAATCGAGTTGAAACGAAAATAATTGAGTTGAAACAAAAATAATCCAATCGAAATGAAAATCGAATCAAAACGAAAATAATCGAATGGAATAAAAAGAATACAGTCAAAAGAAAAATAATCAAATCGAAATGAAAAAAATGGAATGGAATCGAATCGAATTGAAGAAAATCAAATCGCATCGAATCGATAAATATCGAATGGAATGGAATTGAATCGAAACGAAAATAATCGAATCAAAACGAAGATAATCGAATCGAATAAAAACATAATCGAAACGAAAATAATCAATCGAAATGAAAATCAAATCGAAGCCAAAATAATCAAATCCACATGAAAAAAATCAAATCGAATCGAAAATAATCAAATCGAAACTAAAATCATATCGACATGAAAAAAATCAAATCGAATTGAAAATAATCAAATCGAAACTAAAATCAAATTGACATGAAAAAAATCAAATCGAATCAAAAATAATCAAATCGAAACAAAAATAATCAAATTGAATCAAAAATAATCAAATCGAATCGAAAATAATCAATCGAAACGAAAATAATAGAAACGAAACCAAAATAATCAAATCGACATGAAAATAATGGAATCGAATCGAAAGTAATCAAATAGTAACTAAAATAATCGAATAGAATAGAAAATGATGAAATCGAAACGAAAATAATCAATCGAAATGAAAATCAAATCGAAAACAAAATAATCAAATCGACGTGAAAAAAATCAAATCGAATAGAAAATAATCGAATCAAAACAAAAATAATGAATCAAAACGAGAAAAATCGAATCAAAAAGAAAATAATCGGATCGAATCGAAAAAATTCGAATTGAAAAGAAGCGAATTGAATCGACATGAAAATAATCGAATCGAATAGAAAATAATCGAATTGAAACGAAAATAATCAAATAGAAATGAAAATAATCGAATCGAAAAGAAACAAATTGAATTGAATCGAAAAAAATCAAATCGAATTGAAAATAATCAAATCGAAATGAGAAAAATCGAATCGAATCAAAAATAATTGAATCGAATCTAAAATAAACAAATCTAACTGAAAATAATCAAATCGAATCGAAAAAATTCGAATAGAAAAGAAACGAATTGAATCGACATGAAAATAATCGAATAGAATAGAAAATAATCAAATCGAAACGAAGATAATCAATCGATACAAAAATAATCGAATCGAAACCAAAATAATCAAATCCACATGAAAATAATCGAATCGAATCGAAAATAATCAAATCGAAACTAAAATAATCGAATCGAATCGAAAATAATCAAATTGAATAGGAAATAATCGAATCGAAATGAAAAAAATCAAGTAGAAGCGAAAATAATCGAGTTGAAACCAAAATAATTAAATCGACATGAAAATAATCGAATCGAAATAATAAAATAGAAACGAAAATAATCGAATCAAATCGATAATAACCGAATCGAAATGAAAATTATCGAGTCGCAACCAAAATAATCGAATCGACATGAAAATAATCGAATCGAAATGAAAATAATCGAATGGAATAAAAAGAATAGAATCTAAACAAAAATAATCAAATCGAAATGAAAAAAATGGAATCGAATCGAATCGAATCTAAGAAAATCAAATCACATCGAATCGATAGAAATCGAATGGAATGGAATCAAATCGAATCGAAAAAAATCGAATCGAAACGAAAATAATCGAATCGAAATGAAGATAATCGAATCGAATCGAAAATAATTGAATCGAAACGTAAATAATCAAATCGAAGTGAAAATAAACGAATCGATTTAAAAATTCGAATTGAAACGAAAATAATCGAATCGAATCAAAAACAATCGAGTTGAAACGAAAATAATTGAGTTGAAACAAAAATAATCCAATCGAAATGAAAATCGAATCAAAACGAAAATAATCGAATGGAATAAAAAGAATACAATCAAAAGAAAAATAATCAAATCGAAATGAAAAAAATGGAATGGAATCGAATCGAATTGAAGAAAATCAAATCGCATCGAATCGATAAATATCGAATGGAATGGAATTGAATCGAAACGAAAATAATCGAATCAAAACGAAGATAATCGAATCGAATAAAAACATAATCGAAACGAAAATAAGCGAATCGAAACGAAAAAATCGCATCAAAACGAAAATAATCGAATCGAAACCAAAATAATCAATCAAAATGAAAATAATCGAATCGAATCGAAAATAATCACATCAAAACGAAAATAAACGAATCGAATCAAAAAATTCGAATCGAAAAGAAACGAATTGAATCGAATCGAAAAAAATCAAATCGAATAGAAAATAATCGAATTGAAATGAAAAAAATCAAGTAGAAGCGAAAATAATCTAATCGAAACCAAAATAATTAAATGGAAATGAAAATAACCGAATCGAATCGAAAATAATCAAATCGAATCGAAAATAATCAAATCGAATCGGAAATAATGGAATCGAAACCAAAATAATCAAATCGATATGAAAATAATCGAATCGAAAATAATCAAATCGAAACCAAAATAATCGAATCGAAATGAAAAAAATCAAGTAGAAGCGAAAATAATTAAATCGAATCGAAAATAATCTAATCGAAATAAAAATAATCAAATCGAAACAAAAATAATCAAATAGAAACGAAAATAATTGAATCAAAAAGAAGCGAATTGAATTGAATCGAAAAAAATCAAATCGAATCGAAAATAATCAAATCGAAATGAGAAAAATCAAATCGAATCAAAAATAATTGAATCGAATCTAAAACAAATCTAACTGAAAATAATCAGATTGAATCGAAAAAATTCGAATAGAAAAGAAACGAATTGAATCGAATCGAAAAAAATCAAATCGAATAGAAAATAATCAAATCGAAACGAAAATAATCAATTGAAATGAAAATAATCGAATCGAAACCAAAATATTCAAATCCACATGAAAATAATTGATCGAATCGAAAATAATCAAGTCGAATAGAAAATAATCGAATCGAAATGAAAATAATCAATCGAAACGAAAATCGAATCAAATTAAAAATAATCAAATCGAAACGAATATAATCTAATTGAATAGAAAATAATCAAATCGAAACGAAAATAACCGAATCGAAATTAAAATAATTGAATCGAAACGAAAATAAATAATCAAAACGACAATGATCGAATTGAAACGAAAAAAAATCAAATTGAAACACAAAAATAATCGAATCGAAAAGAAAAAAATCCAATCGAATAGCATCGAATCGAAAAAATCGATTCGAATTGAATCGAAAATATCGAATCGAAACGAAAATAAATGAATCAAAACAATAACGATTGAATCGAAACGAAAATAAATGAATCGAAACGAAAAAATCATGTAGAAGCGAAAAAAATCAAATCAAAAATAATCAAATCGAAAATAATCAAATAGAAATGAAAATAATCGAATCGAGATGAGAAAAGTCAAATCGAAATGAAAATAATCGAATCGAAACGAAAATAATCGAATCGAAAAGAAAATAAACGGATCGAATCGAAAAAATTTGAATTGAAAAGAAACGAATTGAATCGACATGAAAATAATCGAATCGGATAGAAAATAATCGAATCGAAACGTAAAAATTCGAATCGAAAAGAAACGAATTAAATCGACATGAAAATAATCGAATCGAAACAAAAATAATGAATCGAAACGAGAAAAATCGAATTGAAAAGAAAATAATCGAATCGAATCGAAAAAATTCGAATACAAAAGAAACAAATTGAATCGACATGAAAATAATCGAATCGAATAGAAAATAATCGAATCAAAACGAAAATAATCAATCGATACAAAAATAATCGAATTGAAACCAAAATAATCAAATCCACATGAAAATAATCGAATCGAATCAAAAATAATCAAATCGAAACTAAAATAATCAAATCGAATCGAAAATAATCAAATTGAATAGGAAATAATCGAATCGAAATGAAAAAAATCAAGTAGAAGCGAAAATAATCGAGTTGAAACCAAAATAATTAAATCGACATGAAAATAATCGAATCGAAATAATAAAATAGAAACGAAAATAATCGAGTCGCAACCAAAATAATCGAATCGACATGAAAATAATCGAATCGAAACGAAAATAATCGGATGGAATAAAAAGAATAGAATCTAAACAAAAATAATCAAATCGAAATAAAAAAAAGGAATCGAATCGAATCTAAGAAAATCAAATCTCATCGAATCAATAGAAACCGAATGGAATGGAATGGAATCGAATCGAAAAAAATCGAATCGAAATGAAAATAATCGAATCGAAATGAAGATAATCGAGTTGAATAAAAACATAATCGAAACGAAAATAATCGAATCGAAACAAAAAATCGCATCAAAACGAAAATAATCGAAACCAAAATAATCACACAACATGAAAATAATCGAATTGAATCGAAAATAATCACATCGAAACGAAAATAATCAGATAGAATCAAAAGTAATCAAATTGAAACCAAAATAATCGAATCAAATCAACAATAATCGAGTCGAATCGAAAATAATCGAATCGAAATGAAAATAATCGAATCGAATCGAAAATAATTGAATCGAAATGTAAATAATCAAATCGAAGTGAAAATAAACGAATCGATTTAAAAATTCGAATTGAAACGAAAATAATCGAATCGAATCAAAAACAATCGAGTTGAAACGAAAATAATTGAGTTGAAACAAAAATAATCCAATCGAAATGAAAATCGAATCAAAACGAAAATAATCGAATGGAATAAAAAGAATACAGTCAAAAGAAAAATAATCAAATCGAAATGAAAAAAATGGAATGGAATCGAATCGAATTGAAGAAAATCAAATCGCATCGAATTGATAAATATCGAATGGAATGGAATTGAATCGAAACGAAAATAATCGAATCAAAACGAAGATAATCGAATCGAATAAAAACATAATCGAAACGAAAATAATCAATCGAAATGAAAATCAAATCGAAGCCAAAATAATCAAATCCACATGAAAAAAATCAAATCGAATCGAAAATAATCAAATCGAAACTAAAATCATATCGACATGAAAAAAATCAAATCGAATTGAAAATAATCAAATCGAAACTAAAATCAAATTGACATGAAAAAAATCAAATCGAATCAAAAATAATCAAATCGAAACAAAAATAATCAAATTGAATCAAAAATAATCAAATCGAATCGAAAATAATCAATCGAAACGAAAATAATAGAAACGAAACCAAAATAATCAAATCGACATGAAAATAATGGAATCGAATCGAAAGTAAACAAATAGTAACTAAAATAATCGAATAGAATAGAAAATGATGAAATCGAAACGAAAATAATCAATCGAAATGAAAATCAAATCGAAAACAAAATAATCAAATCGACGTGAAAAAAATCAAATCGAATAGAAAATAATCGAATCAAAACAAAAATAATGAATCAAAACGAGAAAAATCGAATCGAAAAGAAAATAATCGGATCGAATCGAAAAAATTCGAATTGAAAAGAAGCGAATTGAATCGACATGAAAATAATCGAATCGAATAGAAAATAATCGAATTGAAACGAAAATAATCAAATAGAAATGAAAATAATCGAATCGAAAAGAAACAAATTGAATTGAATCGAAAAAAATCAAATCGAATTGAAAATAATCAAATCGAAATGAGAAAAATCGAATCGAATCAAAAATAATTGAATCGAATCTAAAATAAACAAATCTAACTGAAAATAATCAAATCGAATCGAAAAAATTCGAATAGAAAAGAAACGAATTGAATCGACATGAAAATAATCGAATAGAATAGAAAATAATCAAATCGAAACGAAGATAATCAATCGATACAAAAATAATCGAATCGAAACCAAAATAATCAAATCCACATGAAAATAATCGAATCGAATCGAAAATAATCAAATCGAAACTAAAATAATCAAATCGAATCGAAAATAATCAAATTGAATAGGAAATAATCGAATCGAAATGAAAAAAATCAAGTAGAAGCGAAAATAATCGAGTTGAAACCAAAATAATTAAATCGACATGAAAATAATCGAATCGAAATAATAAAATAGAAACGAAAATAATCGAATCAAATCGATAATAACCGAATCGAAATGAAAATTATCGAGTCGCAACCAAAATAATCGAATCGACATGAAAATAATCGAATCGAAATGAAAATAATCGAATGGAATAAAAAGAATAGAATCTAAACAAAAATAATCAAATCGAAATGAAAAAAATGGAATCGAATCGAATCGAATCTAAGAAAATCAAATCACATCGAATCGATAGAAATCGAATGGAATGGAATCAAATCGAATCGAAAAAAATCGAATCGAAACGAAAATAATCGAATCGAAATGAAGATAATCGAATCGAATCGAAAATAATTGAATCGAAACGTAAATAATCAAATCGAAGTGAAAATAAACGAATCGATTTAAAAATTCGAATTGAAACGAAAATAATCGAATCGAATCAAAAACAATCGAGTTGAAACGAAAATAATTGAGTTGAAACAAAAATAATCCAATCGAAATGAAAATCGAATCAAAACGAAAATAATCGAATGGAATAAAAAGAATACAATCAAAAGAAAAATAATCAAATCGAAATGAAAAAAATGGAATGGAATCGAATCGAATTGAAGAAAATCAAATCGCATCGAATCGATAAATATTGAATGGAATGGAATTGAATCGAAACGAAAATAATCGAATCAAAACGAAGATAATCGAATCGAATAAAAACATAATCGAAACGAAAATAAGCGAATCGAAACGAAAAAATCGCATCAAAACGAAAATAATCGAATCGAAACCAAAATAATCAATCAAAATGAAAATAATCGAATCGAATCGAAAATAATCACATCAAAACGAAAATAAACGAATCGAATCAAAAAATTCGAATCGAAAAGAAACGAATTGAATCGAATCGAAAAAAATCAAATCGAATAGAAAATAATCGAATTGAAATGAAAAAAATCAAGTAGAAGCGAAAATAATCTAATCGAAACCAAAATAATTAAATGGAAATGAAAATAACCGAATCGAATCGAAAATAATCAAATCGAATCGAAAATAATCAAATCGAATCGGAAATAATGGAATCGAAACCAAAATAATCAAATCGATATGAAAATAATCGAATCGAAAATAATCAAATCGAAACCAAAATAATCGAATCGAAATGAAAAAAATCAAGTAGAAGCGAAAATAATTAAATCGAATCGAAAATAATCTAATCGAAATAAAAATAATCAAATCGAAACGAAAATAATCACATAGAAACGAAAATAATTGAATCAAAAAGAAGCGAATTGAATTGAATCGAAAAAAATCAAATCGAATAGAAAATAATCAAATCGAAATGAGAAAAATCAAATCGAATCAAAAATAATTGAATCGAATCTAAAACAAATCTAACTGAAAATAATCAGATTGAATCGAAAAAATTCGAATAGAAAAGAAACGAATTGAATCGAATCGAAAAAAATCAAATCGAATAGAAAATAATCAAATCGAAACGAAAATAATCAATTGAAATGAAAATAATCGAATCGAAACCAAAATATTCAAATCCACATGAAAATAATTGATCGAATCGAAAATAATCAAGTCGAATAGAAAATAATCGAATCGAAATGAAAATAATCAATCGAAACGAAAATCGAATCAAATTAAAAATAATCAAATCGAAACGAATATAATCTAATTGAATAGAAAATAATCAAATCGAAACGAAAATAACCGAATCGAAATTAAAATAATTGAATCGAAACGAAAATAAATAATCAAAACGACAATGATCGAATTGAAACGAAAAAAAATCAAATTGAAACACAAAAATAATCGAATCGAAAAGAAAAAAATCCAATCGAATAGCATCGAATCGAAAAAATCGATTCGAATTGAATCGAAAATATCGAATCGAAACGAAAATAAATGAATCAAAACAATAACGATTGAATCGAAACGAAAATAAATGAATCGAAACGAAAAAATCATGTAGAAGCGAAAAAAATCAAATCAAAAATAATCAAATCGAAAATAATCAAATAGAAATGAAAATAATCGAATCGAGATGAGAAAAGTCAAATCGAAATGAAAATAATCGAATCGAAACGAAAATAATCGAATCGAAAAGAAAATAAACGGATCGAATCGAAAAAATTCGAATTGAAAAGAAACGAATTGAATCGACATGAAAATAATCGAATCGGATAGAAAATAATCGAATCGAAACGTAAAAATTCGAATCGAAAAGAAACTAATTAAATCGACATGAAAATAATCGAATCGAAACAAAAATAATGAATCGAAACGAGAAAAATCGAATTGAAAAGAAAATAATCGAATCGAATCGAAAAAATTCGAATACAAAAGAAACAAATTGAATCGACATGAAAATAATCGAATCGAATAGAAAATAATCGAATCAAAACGAAAATAATCAATCGATACAAAAATAATCGAATCGAAACCAAAATAATCAAATCCACATGAAAATAATCGAATCGAATCAAAAATAATCAAATCGAAACTAAAATAATCAAATCGAATCGAAAATAATCAAATTGAATAGGAAATAATCGAATCGAAATGAAAAAAATCAAGTAGAAGCGAAAATAATCGAGTTGAAACCAAAATAATTAAATCGACATGAAAATAATCGAATCGAAATAATAAAATAGAAACGAAAATAATCGAGTCGCAACCAAAATAATCGAATCGACATGAAAATAATCGAATCGAAACGAAAATAATCGGATGGAATAAAAAGAATAGAATCTAAACAAAAATAATCAAATCGAAATAAAAAAAAGGAATCGAATCGAATCTAAGAAAATCAAATCTCATCGAATCAATAGAAACCGAATGGAATGGAATCGAATCGAATCGAAAAAAATCGAATCGAAATGAAAATAATCGAATCGAAATGAAGATAATCGAGTTGAATAAAAACATAATCGAAACGAAAATAATCGAATCGAAACAAAAAATCGCATCAAAACGAAAATAATCGAAACCAAAATAATCACACAACATGAAAATAATCGAATTGAATCGAAAATAATCACATCGAAACGAAAATAATCAGATAGAATCAAAAGTAATCAAATTGAAACCAAAATAATCGAATCAAATCAACAATAATCGAGTCGAATCGAAAATAATCGAATCGAAATGAAAATAATCGAATCGAATCGAAAATAATTGAATCGAAATGTAAATAATCAAATCGAAGTGAAAATAAACGAATCGATTTAAAAATTCGAATTGAAACGAAAATAATCGAATCGAATCAAAAACAATCGAGTTGAAACGAAAATAATTGAGTTGAAACAAAAATAATCCAATCGAAATGAAAATCGAATCAAAACGAAAATAATCGAATGGAATAAAAAGAATACAGTCAAAAGAAAAATAATCAAATCGAAATGAAAAAAATGGAATGGAATCGAATCGAATTGAAGAAAATCAAATCGCATCGAATCGATAAATATCGAATGGAATGGAATTGAATCGAAACGAAAATAATCGAATCAAAACGAAGATAATCGAATCGAATAAAAACATAATCGAAACGAAAATAATCAATCGAAATGAAAATCAAATCGAAGCCAAAATAATCAAATCCACATGAAAAAAATCAAATCGAATCGAAAATAATCAAATCGAAACTAAAATCATATCGACATGAAAAAAATCAAATCGAATTGAAAATAATCAAATCGAAACTAAAATCAAATTGACATGAAAAAAATCAAATCGAATTGAAAATAATCAAATCGAAACAAAAATAATCAAATTGAATCAAAAATAATCAAATCGAATCGAAAATAATCAATCGAAACGAAAATAATAGAAACGAAACCAAAATAATCAAATCGACATGAAAATAATGGAATCGAATCGAAAGTAATCAAATAGTAACTAAAATAATCGAATAGAATAGAAAATGATGAAATCGAAACGAAAATAATCAATCGAAATGAAAATCAAATCGAAAACAAAATAATCAAATCGACGTGAAAAAAATCAAATCGAATAGAAAATAATCGAATCAAAACAAAAATAATGAATCAAAACGAGAAAAATCGAATCGAAAAGAAAATAATCGGATCGAATCGAAAAAATTCGAATTGAAAAGAAGCGAATTGAATCGACATGAAAATAATCGAATCGAATAGAAAATAATCGAATTGAAACGAAAATAATCAAATAGAAATGAAAATAATCGAATCGAAAAGAAACAAATTGAATTGAATCGAAAAAAATCAAATCGAATTGAAAATAATCAAATCGAAATGAGAAAAATCGAATCGAATCAAAAATAATTGAATCGAATCTAAAATAAACAAATCTAACTGAAAATAATCAAATCGAATCGAAAAAATTCGAATAGAAAAGAAACGAATTGAATCGACATGAAAATAATCGAATAGAATAGAAAATAATCAAATCGAAACGAAGATAATCAATCGATACAAAAATAATCGAATCGAAACCAAAATAATCAAATCCACATGAAAATAATCGAATCGAATCGAAAATAATCAAATCGAAACTAAAATAATCAAATCGAATCGAAAATAATCAAATTGAATAGGAAATAATCGAATCGAAATGAAAAAAATCAAGTAGAAGCGAAAATAATCGAGTTGAAACCAAAATAATTAAATCGACATGAAAATAATCGAATCGAAATAATAAAATAGAAACGAAAATAATCGAATCAAATCGATAATAACCGAATCGAAATGAAAATTATCGAGTCGCAACCAAAATAATCGAATCGACATGAAAATAATCGAATCGAAATGAAAATAACCGAATGGAATAGAATAGAATCTAAAAAGAATAGAATCTAAACAAAAATAATCAAATCGAAATGAAAAAAATGGAATCGAATCGAATCGAATCTAAGAAAATCAAATCACATCGAATCGATAGAAATCGAATGGAATGGAATCAAATCGAATCGAAAAAAATCGAATCGAAACGAAAATAATCGAATCGAAATGAAGATAATCGAATCGAATCGAAAATAATTGAATCGAAACGTAAATAATCAAATCGAAGTGAAAATAAACGAATCGATTTAAAAATTCGAATTGAAACGAAAATAATCGAATCGAATCAAAAACAATCGAGTTGAAACGAAAATAATTGAGTTGAAACAAAAATAATCCAATCGAAATGAAAATCGAATCAAAACGAAAATAATCGAATGGAATAAAAAGAATACAGTCAAAAGAAAAATAATCAAATCGAAATGAAAAAAATGGAATGGAATCGAATCGAATTGAAGAAAATCAAATCGCATCGAATCGATAAATATCGAATGGAATGGAATTGAATCGAAACGAAAATAATCGAATCAAAACGAAGATAATCGAATCGAATAAAAACATAATCGAAACGAAAATAATCAATCGAAATGAAAATCAAATCGAAGCCAAAATAATCAAATCCACATGAAAAAAATCAAATCGAATCGAAAATAATCAAATCGAAACTAAAATCATATCGACATGAAAAAAATCAAATCGAATTGAAAATAATCAAATCGAAACTAAAATCAAATTGACATGAAAAAAATCAAATCGAATCAAAAATAATCAAATCGAAACAAAAATAATCAAATCGAATCAAAAATAATTGAATCGAATCTAAAACAAATCTAACTGAAAATAATCAGATTGAATCGAAAAAATTCGAATAGAAAAGAAACGAATTGAATCGAATCGAAAAAAATCAAATCGAATAGAAAATAATCAAATCGAAACGAAAATAATCAATTGAAATGAAAATAATCGAATCGAAACCAAAATATTCAAATCCACATGAAAATAATTGATCGAATCGAAAATAATCAAGTCGAATAGAAAATAATCGAATCGAAATGAAAATAATCAATCGAAACGAAAATCGAATCAAATTAAAAATAATCAAATCGAAACGAATATAATCTAATTGAATAGAAAATAATCAAATCGAAACGAAAATAACCGAATCGAAATTAAAATAATTGAATCGAAACGAAAATAAATAATCAAAACGACAATGATCGAATTGAAACGAAAAAAAATCAAATTGAAACACAAAAATAATCGAATCGAAAAGAAAAAAATCCAATCGAATAGCATCGAATCGAAAAAATCGATTCGAATTGAATCGAAAATATCGAATCGAAACGAAAATAAATGAATCAAAACAATAACGATTGAATCGAAACGAAAATAAATGAATCGAAACGAAAAAATCATGTAGAAGCGAAAAAAATCAAATCAAAAATAAATCGAAAATAATCAAATAGAAATGAAAATAATCGAATCGAGATGAGAAAAGTCAAATCGAAATGAAAATAATCGAATCGAAACGAAAATAATCGAATCGAAAAGAAAATAAACGGATCGAATCGAAAAAATTCGAATTGAAAAGAAACGAATTGAATCGACATGAAAATAATCGAATCGGATAGAAAATAATCGAATCGAAACGTAAAAATTCGAATCGAAAAGAAACGAATTAAATCGACATGAAAATAATCAAATCGAATAGAAAATAATCGAATCGAAACAAAAAAAATGAATCGAAACGAGAAAAATCGAATTGAAAAGAAAATAATCGAATCGAATTGAAAAAATTCGAATACAAAAGAAACAAATTGAATCGACATGAAAATAATCGAATCGAATAGAAAATAATCGAATCAAAACGAAAATAATCAATCGATACAAAAATAATCGAATTGAAACCAAAATAATCAAATCCACATGAAAATAATCGAATCGAATCAAAAATAATCAAATCGAAACTAAAATAATCAAATCGAATCGAAAATAATCAAATTGAATAGGAAATAATCGAATCGAAATGAAAAAAATCAAGTAGAAGCGAAAATAATCGAGTTGAAACCAAAATAATTAAATCGACATGAAAATAATCGAATCGAAATAATAAAATAGAAACGAAAATAATCGAATCAAATCGATAATAACCGAATCGAAATGAAAATTATCGAGTCGCAACCAAAATAATCGAATCGACATGAAAATAATCGAATCGAAATGAAAATAATCGAATGGAATAAAAAGAATAGAATCTAAACAAAAATAATCAAATCGAAATGAAAAAAATGGAATCGAATCGAATCGAATCTAAGAAAATCAAATCACATCGAATCGATAGAAATCGAATGGAATGGAATCAAATCGAATCGAAAAAAATCGAATCGAAACGAAAATAATCGAATCGAAATGAAGATAATCGAATCGAATCGAAAATAATTGAATCGAAACGTAAATAATCAAATCGAAGTGAAAATAAACGAATCGATTTAAAAATTCGAATTGAAACGAAAATAATCGAATCGAATCAAAAACAATCGAGTTGAAACGAAAATAATTGAGTTGAAACAAAAATAATCCAATCGAAATGAAAATCGAATCAAAACGAAAATAATCGAATGGAATAAAAAGAATACAGTCAAAAGAAAAATAATCAAATCGAAATGAAAAAAATGGAATGGAATCGAATCGAATTGAAGAAAATCAAATCGCATCGAATCGATAAATATCGAATGGAATGGAATTGAATCGAAACGAAAATAATCGAATCAAAACGAAGATAATCGAATCGAATAAAAACATAATCGAAACGAAAATAAGCGAATCGAAACGAAAAAATCGCATCAAAACGAAAATAATCGAATCGAAACCAAAATAATCAATCAAAATGAAAATAATCGAATCGAATCGAAAATAATCACATCAAAACGAAAATAAACGAATCGAATCAAAAAATTCGAATCGAAAAGAAACGAATTGAATCGAATCGAAAAAAATCAAATCGAATAGAAAATAATCGAATTGAAATGAAAAAAATCAAGTAGAAGCGAAAATAATCTAATCGAAACCAAAATAATTAAATGGAAATGAAAATAACCGAATCGAATCGAAAATAATCAAATCGAATCGAAAATAATCAAATCGAATCGGAAATAATGGAATCGAAACCAAAATAATCAAATCGATATGAAAATAATCGAATCGAAAATAATCAAATCGAAACCAAAATAATCGAATCGAAATGAAAAAAATCAAGTAGAAGCGAAAATAATTAAATCGAATCGAAAATAATCTAATCGAAATAAAAATAATCAAATCGAAACGAAAATAATCAAATAGAAACGAAAATAATTGAATCAAAAAGAAGCGAATTGAATTGAATCGAAAAAAATCAAATCGAATCGAAAATAATCAAATCGAAATGAGAAAAATCAAATCGAATCAAAAATAATTGAATCGAATCTAAAACAAATCTAACTGAAAATAATCAGATTGAATCGAAAAAATTCGAATAGAAAAGAAACGAATTGAATGGAATCGAAAAAAATCAAATCGAATAGAAAATAATCAAATCGAAACGAAAATAATCAATTGAAATGAAAATAATCGAATCGAAACCAAAATATTCAAATCCACATGAAAATAATTGATCGAATCGAAAATAATCAAGTCGAATAGAAAATAATCGAATCGAAATGAAAATAATCAATCGAAACGAAAATCGAATCAAATTAAAAATAATCAAATCGAAACGAATATAATCTAATTGAATAGAAAATAATCAAATCGAAACGAAAATAACCGAATCGAAATTAAAATAATTGAATCGAAACGAAAATAAATAATCAAAACGACAATGATCGAATTGAAACGAAAAAAAATCAAATTGAAACACAAAAATAATCGAATCGAAAAGAAAAAAATCCAATCGAATAGCATCGAATCGAAAAAATCGATTCGAATTGAATCGAAAATATCGAATCGAAACGAAAATAAATGAATCAAAACAATAACGATTGAATCGAAACGAAAATAAATGAATCGAAACGAAAAAATCATGTAGAAGCGAAAAAAATCAAATCAAAAATAATCAAATCGAAAATAATCAAATAGAAATGAAAATAATCGAATCGAGATGAGAAAAGTCAAATCGAAATGAAAATAATCGAATCGAAACGAAAATAATCGAATCGAAAAGAAAATAAACGGATCGAATCGAAAAAATTTGAATTGAAAAGAAACGAATTGAATCGACATGAAAATAATCGAATCGGATAGAAAATAATCGAATCGAAACGTAAAAATTCGAATCGAAAAGAAACGAATTAAATCGACATGAAAATAATCGAATCGAAACAAAAATAATGAATCGAAACGAGAAAAATCGAATTGAAAAGAAAATAATCGAATCGAATCGAAAAAATTCGAATACAAAAGAAACAAATTGAATCGACATGAAAATAATCGAATCGAATAGAAAATAATCGAATCAAAACGAAAATAATCAATCGATACAAAAATAATCGAATTGAAACCAAAATAATCAAATCCACATGAAAATAATCGAATCGAATCAAAAATAATCAAATCGAAACTAAAATAATCAAATCGAATCGAAAATAATCAAATTGAATAGGAAATAATCGAATCGAAATGAAAAAAATCAAGTAGAAGCGAAAATAATCGAGTTGAAACCAAAATAATTAAATCGACATGAAAATAATCGAATCGAAATAATAAAATAGAAACGAAAATAATCGAGTCGCAACCAAAATAATCGAATCGACATGAAAATAATCGAATCGAAACGAAAATAATCGGATGGAATAAAAAGAATAGAATCTAAACAAAAATAATCAAATCGAAATAAAAAAAAGGAATCGAATCGAATCTAAGAAAATCAAATCTCATCGAATCAATAGAAACCGAATGGAATGGAATGGAATCGAATCGAAAAAAATCGAATCGAAATGAAAATAATCGAATCGAAATGAAGATAATCGAGTTGAATAAAAACATAATCGAAACGAAAATAATCGAATCGAAACAAAAAATCGCATCAAAACGAAAATAATCGAAACCAAAATAATCACACAACATGAAAATAATCGAATTGAATCGAAAATAATCACATCGAAACGAAAATAATCAGATAGAATCAAAAGTAATCAAATTGAAACCAAAATAATCGAATCAAATCAACAATAATCGAGTCGAATCGAAAATAATCGAATCGAAATGAAAATAATCGAATCGAATCGAAAATAATTGAATCGAAATGTAAATAATCAAATCGAAGTGAAAATAAACGAATCGATTTAAAAATTCGAATTGAAACGAAAATAATCGAATCGAATCAAAAACAATCGAGTTGAAACGAAAATAATTGAGTTGAAACAAAAATAATCCAATCGAAATGAAAATCGAATCAAAACGAAAATAATCGAATGGAATAAAAAGAATACAGTCAAAAGAAAAATAATCAAATCGAAATGAAAAAAATGGAATGGAATCGAATCGAATTGAAGAAAATCAAATCGCATCGAATTGATAAATATCGAATGGAATGGAATTGAATCGAAACGAAAATAATCGAATCAAAACGAAGATAATCGAATCGAATAAAAACATAATCGAAACGAAAATAATCAATCGAAATGAAAATCAAATCGAAGCCAAAATAATCAAATCCACATGAAAAAAATCAAATCGAATCGAAAATAATCAAATCGAAACTAAAATCATATCGACATGAAAAAAATCAAATCGAATTGAAAATAATCAAATCGAAACTAAAATCAAATTGACATGAAAAAAATCAAATCGAATCAAAAATAATCAAATCGAAACAAAAATAATCAAATTGAATCAAAAATAATCAAATCGAATCGAAAATAATCAATCGAAACGAAAATAATAGAAACGAAACCAAAATAATCAAATCGACATGAAAATAATGGAATCGAATCGAAAGTAAACAAATAGTAACTAAAATAATCGAATAGAATAGAAAATGATGAAATCGAAACGAAAATAATCAATCGAAATGAAAATCAAATCGAAAACAAAATAATCAAATCGACGTGAAAAAAATCAAATCGAATAGAAAATAATCGAATCAAAACAAAAATAATGAATCAAAACGAGAAAAATCGAATCGAAAAGAAAATAATCGGATCGAATCGAAAAAATTCGAATTGAAAAGAAGCGAATTGAATCGACATGAAAATAATCGAATCGAATAGAAAATAATCGAATTGAAACGAAAATAATCAAATAGAAATGAAAATAATCGAATCGAAAAGAAACAAATTGAATTGAATCGAAAAAAATCAAATCGAATTGAAAATAATCAAATCGAAATGAGAAAAATCGAATCGAATCAAAAATAATTGAATCGAATCTAAAATAAACAAATCTAACTGAAAATAATCAAATCGAATCGAAAAAATTCGAATAGAAAAGAAACGAATTGAATCGACATGAAAATAATCGAATAGAATAGAAAATAATCAAATCGAAACGAAGATAATCAATCGATACAAAAATAATCGAATCGAAACCAAAATAATCAAATCCACATGAAAATAATCGAATCGAATCGAAAATAATCAAATCGAAACTAAAATAATCAAATCGAATCGAAAATAATCAAATTGAATAGGAAATAATCGAATCGAAATGAAAAAAATCAAGTAGAAGCGAAAATAATCGAGTTGAAACCAAAATAATTAAATCGACATGAAAATAATCGAATCGAAATAATAAAATAGAAACGAAAATAATCGAATCAAATCGATAATAACCGAATCGAAATGAAAATTATCGAGTCGCAACCAAAATAATCGAATCGACATGAAAATAATCGAATCGAAATGAAAATAATCGAATGGAATAAAAAGAATAGAATCTAAACAAAAATAATCAAATCGAAATGAAAAAAATGGAATCGAATCGAATCGAATCTAAGAAAATCAAATCACATCGAATCGATAGAAATCGAATGGAATGGAATCAAATCGAATCGAAAAAAATCGAATCGAAACGAAAATAATCGAATCGAAATGAAGATAATCGAATCGAATCGAAAATAATTGAATCGAAACGTAAATAATCAAATCGAAGTGAAAATAAACGAATCGATTTAAAAATTCGAATTGAAACGAAAATAATCGAATCGAATCAAAAACAATCGAGTTGAAACGAAAATAATTGAGTTGAAACAAAAATAATCCAATCGAAATGAAAATCGAATCAAAACGAAAATAATCGAATGGAATAAAAAGAATACAATCAAAAGAAAAATAATCAAATCGAAATGAAAAAAATGGAATGGAATCGAATCGAATTGAAGAAAATCAAATCGCATCGAATCGATAAATATTGAATGGAATGGAATTGAATCGAAACGAAAATAATCGAATCAAAACGAAGATAATCGAATCGAATAAAAACATAATCGAAACGAAAATAAGCGAATCGAAACGAAAAAATCGCATCAAAACGAAAATAATCGAATCGAAACCAAAATAATCAATCAAAATGAAAATAATCGAATCGAATCGAAAATAATCACATCAAAACGAAAATAAACGAATCGAATCAAAAAATTCGAATCGAAAAGAAACGAATTGAATCGAATCGAAAAAAATCAAATCGAATAGAAAATAATCGAATTGAAATGAAAAAAATCAAGTAGAAGCGAAAATAATCTAATCGAAACCAAAATAATTAAATGGAAATGAAAATAACCGAATCGAATCGAAAATAATCAAATCGAATCGAAAATAATCAAATCGAATCGGAAATAATGGAATCGAAACCAAAATAATCAAATCGATATGAAAATAATCGAATCGAAAATAATCAAATCGAAACCAAAATAATCGAATCGAAATGAAAAAAATCAAGTAGAAGCGAAAATAATTAAATCGAATCGAAAATAATCTAATCGAAATAAAAATAATCAAATCGAAACGAAAATAATCACATAGAAACGAAAATAATTGAATCAAAAAGAAGCGAATTGAATTGAATCGAAAAAAATCAAATCGAATAGAAAATAATCAAATCGAAATGAGAAAAATCAAATCGAATCAAAAATAATTGAATCGAATCTAAAACAAATCTAACTGAAAATAATCAGATTGAATCGAAAAAATTCGAATAGAAAAGAAACGAATTGAATCGAATCGAAAAAAATCAAATCGAATAGAAAATAATCAAATCGAAACGAAAATAATCAATTGAAATGAAAATAATCGAATCGAAACCAAAATATTCAAATCCACATGAAAATAATTGATCGAATCGAAAATAATCAAGTCGAATAGAAAATAATCGAATCGAAATGAAAATAATCAATCGAAACGAAAATCGAATCAAATTAAAAATAATCAAATCGAAACGAATATAATCTAATTGAATAGAAAATAATCAAATCGAAACGAAAATAACCGAATCGAAATTAAAATAATTGAATCGAAACGAAAATAAATAATCAAAACGACAATGATCGAATTGAAACGAAAAAAAATCAAATTGAAACACAAAAATAATCGAATCGAAAAGAAAAAAATCCAATCGAATAGCATCGAATCGAAAAAATCGATTCGAATTGAATCGAAAATATCGAATCGAAACGAAAATAAATGAATCAAAACAATAACGATTGAATCGAAACGAAAATAAATGAATCGAAACGAAAAAATCATGTAGAAGCGAAAAAAATCAAATCAAAAATAATCAAATCGAAAATAATCAAATAGAAATGAAAATAATCGAATCGAGATGAGAAAAGTCAAATCGAAATGAAAATAATCGAATCGAAACGAAAATAATCGAATCGAAAAGAAAATAAACGGATCGAATCGAAAAAATTCGAATTGAAAAGAAACGAATTGAATCGACATGAAAATAATCGAATCGGATAGAAAATAATCGAATCGAAACGTAAAAATTCGAATCGAAAAGAAACTAATTAAATCGACATGAAAATAATCGAATCGAAACAAAAATAATGAATCGAAACGAGAAAAATCGAATTGAAAAGAAAATAATCGAATCGAATCGAAAAAATTCGAATACAAAAGAAACAAATTGAATCGACATGAAAATAATCGAATCGAATAGAAAATAATCGAATCAAAACGAAAATAATCAATCGATACAAAAATAATCGAATCGAAACCAAAATAATCAAATCCACATGAAAATAATCGAATCGAATCAAAAATAATCAAATCGAAACTAAAATAATCAAATCGAATCGAAAATAATCAAATTGAATAGGAAATAATCGAATCGAAATGAAAAAAATCAAGTAGAAGCGAAAATAATCGAGTTGAAACCAAAATAATTAAATCGACATGAAAATAATCGAATCGAAATAATAAAATAGAAACGAAAATAATCGAGTCGCAACCAAAATAATCGAATCGACATGAAAATAATCGAATCGAAACGAAAATAATCGGATGGAATAAAAAGAATAGAATCTAAACAAAAATAATCAAATCGAAATAAAAAAAAGGAATCGAATCGAATCTAAGAAAATCAAATCTCATCGAATCAATAGAAACCGAATGGAATGGAATCGAATCGAATCGAAAAAAATCGAATCGAAATGAAAATAATCGAATCGAAATGAAGATAATCGAGTTGAATAAAAACATAATCGAAACGAAAATAATCGAATCGAAACAAAAAATCGCATCAAAACGAAAATAATCGAAACCAAAATAATCACACAACATGAAAATAATCGAATTGAATCGAAAATAATCACATCGAAACGAAAATAATCAGATAGAATCAAAAGTAATCAAATTGAAACCAAAATAATCGAATCAAATCAACAATAATCGAGTCGAATCGAAAATAATCGAATCGAAATGAAAATAATCGAATCGAATCGAAAATAATTGAATCGAAATGTAAATAATCAAATCGAAGTGAAAATAAACGAATCGATTTAAAAATTCGAATTGAAACGAAAATAATCGAATCGAATCAAAAACAATCGAGTTGAAACGAAAATAATTGAGTTGAAACAAAAATAATCCAATCGAAATGAAAATCGAATCAAAACGAAAATAATCGAATGGAATAAAAAGAATACAGTCAAAAGAAAAATAATCAAATCGAAATGAAAAAAATGGAATGGAATCGAATCGAATTGAAGAAAATCAAATCGCATCGAATCGATAAATATCGAATGGAATGGAATTGAATCGAAACGAAAATAATCGAATCAAAACGAAGATAATCGAATCGAATAAAAACATAATCGAAACGAAAATAATCAATCGAAATGAAAATCAAATCGAAGCCAAAATAATCAAATCCACATGAAAAAAATCAAATCGAATCGAAAATAATCAAATCGAAACTAAAATCATATCGACATGAAAAAAATCAAATCGAATTGAAAATAATCAAATCGAAACTAAAATCAAATTGACATGAAAAAAATCAAATCGAATTGAAAATAATCAAATCGAAACAAAAATAATCAAATTGAATCAAAAATAATCAAATCGAATCGAAAATAATCAATCGAAACGAAAATAATAGAAACGAAACCAAAATAATCAAATCGACATGAAAATAATGGAATCGAATCGAAAGTAATCAAATAGTAACTAAAATAATCGAATAGAATAGAAAATGATGAAATCGAAACGAAAATAATCAATCGAAATGAAAATCAAATCGAAAACAAAATAATCAAATCGACGTGAAAAAAATCAAATCGAATAGAAAATAATCGAATCAAAACAAAAATAATGAATCAAAACGAGAAAAATCGAATCGAAAAGAAAATAATCGGATCGAATCGAAAAAATTCGAATTGAAAAGAAGCGAATTGAATCGACATGAAAATAATCGAATCGAATAGAAAATAATCGAATTGAAACGAAAATAATCAAATAGAAATGAAAATAATCGAATCGAAAAGAAACAAATTGAATTGAATCGAAAAAAATCAAATCGAATTGAAAATAATCAAATCGAAATGAGAAAAATCGAATCGAATCAAAAATAATTGAATCGAATCTAAAATAAACAAATCTAACTGAAAATAATCAAATCGAATCGAAAAAATTCGAATAGAAAAGAAACGAATTGAATCGACATGAAAATAATCGAATAGAATAGAAAATAATCAAATCGAAACGAAGATAATCAATCGATACAAAAATAATCGAATCGAAACCAAAATAATCAAATCCACATGAAAATAATCGAATCGAATCGAAAATAATCAAATCGAAACTAAAATAATCAAATCGAATCGAAAATAATCAAATTGAATAGGAAATAATCGAATCGAAATGAAAAAAATCAAGTAGAAGCGAAAATAATCGAGTTGAAACCAAAATAATTAAATCGACATGAAAATAATCGAATCGAAATAATAAAATAGAAACGAAAATAATCGAATCAAATCGATAATAACCGAATCGAAATGAAAATTATCGAGTCGCAACCAAAATAATCGAATCGACATGAAAATAATCGAATCGAAATGAAAATAACCGAATGGAATAGAATAGAATCTAAAAAGAATAGAATCTAAACAAAAATAATCAAATCGAAATGAAAAAAATGGAATCGAATCGAATCGAATCTAAGAAAATCAAATCACATCGAATCGATAGAAATCGAATGGAATGGAATCAAATCGAATCGAAAAAAATCGAATCGAAACGAAAATAATCGAATCGAAATGAAGATAATCGAATCGAATCGAAAATAATTGAATCGAAACGTAAATAATCAAATCGAAGTGAAAATAAACGAATCGATTTAAAAATTCGAATTGAAACGAAAATAATCGAATCGAATCAAAAACAATCGAGTTGAAACGAAAATAATTGAGTTGAAACAAAAATAATCCAATCGAAATGAAAATCGAATCAAAACGAAAATAATCGAATGGAATAAAAAGAATACAGTCAAAAGAAAAATAATCAAATCGAAATGAAAAAAATGGAATGGAATCGAATCGAATTGAAGAAAATCAAATCGCATCGAATCGATAAATATCGAATGGAATGGAATTGAATCGAAACGAAAATAATCGAATCAAAACGAAGATAATCGAATCGAATAAAAACATAATCGAAACGAAAATAATCAATCGAAATGAAAATCAAATCGAAGCCAAAATAATCAAATCCACATGAAAAAAATCAAATCGAATCGAAAATAATCAAATCGAAACTAAAATCATATCGACATGAAAAAAATCAAATCGAATTGAAAATAATCAAATCGAAACTAAAATCAAATTGACATGAAAAAAATCAAATCGAATCAAAAATAATCAAATCGAAACAAAAATAATCAAATCGAATCAAAAATAATTGAATCGAATCTAAAACAAATCTAACTGAAAATAATCAGATTGAATCGAAAAAATTCGAATAGAAAAGAAACGAATTGAATCGAATCGAAAAAAATCAAATCGAATAGAAAATAATCAAATCGAAACGAAAATAATCAATTGAAATGAAAATAATCGAATCGAAACCAAAATATTCAAATCCACATGAAAATAATTGATCGAATCGAAAATAATCAAGTCGAATAGAAAATAATCGAATCGAAATGAAAATAATCAATCGAAACGAAAATCGAATCAAATTAAAAATAATCAAATCGAAACGAATATAATCTAATTGAATAGAAAATAATCAAATCGAAACGAAAATAACCGAATCGAAATTAAAATAATTGAATCGAAACGAAAATAAATAATCAAAACGACAATGATCGAATTGAAACGAAAAAAAATCAAATTGAAACACAAAAATAATCGAATCGAAAAGAAAAAAATCCAATCGAATAGCATCGAATCGAAAAAATCGATTCGAATTGAATCGAAAATATCGAATCGAAACGAAAATAAATGAATCAAAACAATAACGATTGAATCGAAACGAAAATAAATGAATCGAAACGAAAAAATCATGTAGAAGCGAAAAAAATCAAATCAAAAATAAATCGAAAATAATCAAATAGAAATGAAAATAATCGAATCGAGATGAGAAAAGTCAAATCGAAATGAAAATAATCGAATCGAAACGAAAATAATCGAATCGAAAAGAAAATAAACGGATCGAATCGAAAAAATTCGAATTGAAAAGAAACGAATTGAATCGACATGAAAATAATCGAATCGGATAGAAAATAATCGAATCGAAACGTAAAAATTCGAATCGAAAAGAAACGAATTAAATCGACATGAAAATAATCAAATCGAATAGAAAATAATCGAATCGAAACAAAAAAAATGAATCGAAACGAGAAAAATCGAATTGAAAAGAAAATAATCGAATCGAATTGAAAAAATTCGAATACAAAAGAAACAAATTGAATCGACATGAAAATAATCGAATCGAATAGAAAATAATCGAATCAAAACGAAAATAATCAATCGATACAAAAATAATCGAATTGAAACCAAAATAATCAAATCCACATGAAAATAATCGAATCGAATCAAAAATAATCAAATCGAAACTAAAATAATCAAATCGAATCGAAAATAATCAAATTGAATAGGAAATAATCGAATCGAAATGAAAAAAATCAAGTAGAAGCGAAAATAATCGAGTTGAAACCAAAATAATTAAATCGACATGAAAATAATCGAATCGAAATAATAAAATAGAAACGAAAATAATCGAATCAAATCGATAATAACCGAATCGAAATGAAAATTATCGAGTCGCAACCAAAATAATCGAATCGACATGAAAATAATCGAATCGAAATGAAAATAATCGAATGGAATAAAAAGAATAGAATCTAAACAAAAATAATCAAATCGAAATGAAAAAAATGGAATCGAATCGAATCGAATCTAAGAAAATCAAATCACATCGAATCGATAGAAATCGAATGGAATGGAATCAAATCGAATCGAAAAAAATCGAATCGAAACGAAAATAATCGAATCGAAATGAAGATAATCGAATCGAATCGAAAATAATTGAATCGAAACGTAAATAATCAAATCGAAGTGAAAATAAACGAATCGATTTAAAAATTCGAATTGAAACGAAAATAATCGAATCGAATCAAAAACAATCGAGTTGAAACGAAAATAATTGAGTTGAAACAAAAATAATCCAATCGAAATGAAAATCGAATCAAAACGAAAATAATCGAATGGAATAAAAAGAATACAGTCAAAAGAAAAATAATCAAATCGAAATGAAAAAAATGGAATGGAATCGAATCGAATTGAAGAAAATCAAATCGCATCGAATCGATAAATATCGAATGGAATGGAATTGAATCGAAACGAAAATAATCGAATCAAAACGAAGATAATCGAATCGAATAAAAACATAATCGAAACGAAAATAAGCGAATCGAAACGAAAAAATCGCATCAAAACGAAAATAATCGAATCGAAACCAAAATAATCAATCAAAATGAAAATAATCGAATCGAATCGAAAATAATCACATCAAAACGAAAATAAACGAATCGAATCAAAAAATTCGAATCGAAAAGAAACGAATTGAATCGAATCGAAAAAAATCAAATCGAATAGAAAATAATCGAATTGAAATGAAAAAAATCAAGTAGAAGCGAAAATAATCTAATCGAAACCAAAATAATTAAATGGAAATGAAAATAACCGAATCGAATCGAAAATAATCAAATCGAATCGAAAATAATCAAATCGAATCGGAAATAATGGAATCGAAACCAAAATAATCAAATCGATATGAAAATAATCGAATCGAAAATAATCAAATCGAAACCAAAATAATCGAATCGAAATGAAAAAAATCAAGTAGAAGCGAAAATAATTAAATCGAATCGAAAATAATCTAATCGAAATAAAAATAATCAAATCGAAACGAAAATAATCAAATAGAAACGAAAATAATTGAATCAAAAAGAAGCGAATTGAATTGAATCGAAAAAAATCAAATCGAATCGAAAATAATCAAATCGAAATGAGAAAAATCAAATCGAATCAAAAATAATTGAATCGAATCTAAAACAAATCTAACTGAAAATAATCAGATTGAATCGAAAAAATTCGAATAGAAAAGAAACGAATTGAATCGAATCGAAAAAAATCAAATCGAATAGAAAATAATCAAATCGAAACGAAAATAATCAATTGAAATGAAAATAATCGAATCGAAACCAAAATATTCAAATCCACATGAAAATAATTGATCGAATCGAAAATAATCAAGTCGAATAGAAAATAATCGAATCGAAATGAAAATAATCAATCGAAACGAAAATCGAATCAAATTAAAAATAATCAAATCGAAACGAATATAATCTAATTGAATAGAAAATAATCAAATCGAAACGAAAATAACCGAATCGAAATTAAAATAATTGAATCGAAACGAAAATAAATAATCAAAACGACAATGATCGAATTGAAACGAAAAAAAATCAAATTGAAACACAAAAATAATCGAATCGAAAAGAAAAAAATCCAATCGAATAGCATCGAATCGAAAAAATCGATTCGAATTGAATCGAAAATATCGAATCGAAACGAAAATAAATGAATCAAAACAATAATGATTGAATCGAAACGAAAATAAATGAATCGAAACGAAAAAATCATGTAGAAGCGAAAAAAATCAAATCAAAAATAATCAAATCGAAAATAATCAAATAGAAATGAAAATAATCGAATCGAGATGAGAAAAGTCAAATCGAAATGAAAATAATCGAATCGAAACGAAAATAATCGAATCGAAAAGAAAATAAACGGATCGAATCGAAAAAATTCGAATTGAAAAGAAACGAATTGAATCGACATGAAAATAATCGAATCGGATAGAAAATAATCGAATCGAAACGTAAAAATTCGAATCGAAAAGAAACGAATTAAATCGACATGAAAATAATCGAATCGAAACAAAAATAATGAATCGAAACGAGAAAAATCGAATTGAAAAGAAAATAATCGAATCGAATCGAAAAAATTCGAATACAAAAGAAACAAATTGAATCGACATGAAAATAATCGAATCGAATAGAAAATAATCGAATCAAAACGAAAATAATCAATCGATACAAAAATAATCGAATCGAAACCAAAATAATCAAATCCACATGAAAATAATCGAATCGAATCAAAAATAATCAAATCGAAACTAAAATAATCAAATCGAATCGAAAATAATCAAATTGAATAGGAAATAATCGAATCGAAATGAAAAAAATCAAGTGGAAGCGAAAATAATCGAGTTGAAACCAAAATAATTAAATCGACATGAAAATAATCGAATCGAAATAATAAAATAGAAACGAAAATAATCGAGTCGCAACCAAAATAATCGAATCGACATGAAAATAATCGAATCGAAACGAAAATAATCGGATGGAATAAAAAGAATAGAATCTAAACAAAAATAATCAAATCGAAATAAAAAAAAGGAATCGAATCGAATCTAAGAAAATCAAATCTCATCGAATCAATAGAAACCGAATGGAATGGAATCGAATCGAATCGAAAAAAATCGAATCGAAATGAAAATAATCGAATCGAAATGAAGATAATCGAGTTGAATAAAAACATAATCGAAACGAAAATAATCGAATCGAAACAAAAAATCGCATCAAAACGAAAATAATCGAAACCAAAATAATCACACAACATGAAAATAATCGAATTGAATCGAAAATAATCACATCGAAACGAAAATAATCAGATAGAATCAAAAGTAATCAAATTGAAACCAAAATAATCGAATCAAATCAACAATAATCGAGTCGAATCGAAAATAATCGAATCGAAATGAAAATAATCGAATCGAATCGAAAATAATTGAATCGAAATGTAAATAATCAAATCGAAGTGAAAATAAACGAATCGATTTAAAAATTCGAATTGAAACGAAAATAATCGAATCGAATCAAAAACAATCGAGTTGAAACGAAAATAATTGAGTTGAAACAAAAATAATCCAATCGAAATGAAAATCGAATCAAAACGAAAATAATCGAATGGAATAAAAAGAATACAGTCAAAAGAAAAATAATCAAATCGAAATGAAAAAAATGGAATGGAATCGAATCGAATTGAAGAAAATCAAATCGCATCGAATTGATAAATATCGAATGGAATGGAATTGAATCGAAACGAAAATAATCGAATCAAAACGAAGATAATCGAATCGAATAAAAACATAATCGAAACGAAAATAATCAATCGAAATGAAAATCAAATCGAAGCCAAAATAATCAAATCCACATGAAAAAAATCAAATCGAATCGAAAATAATCAAATCGAAACTAAAATCATATCGACATGAAAAAAATCAAATCGAATTGAAAATAATCAAATCGAAACTAAAATCAAATTGACATGAAAAAAATCAAATCGAATCAAAAATAATCAAATCGAAACAAAAATAATCAAATCGAATCAAAAATAATCAAATCGAATCGAAAATAATCAATCGAAACGAAAATAATAGAAACGAAACCAAAATAATCAAATCGACATGAAAATAATGGAATCGAATCGAAAGTAATCAAATAGTAACTAAAATAATCGAATAGAATAGAAAATGATGAAATCGAAACGAAAATAATCAATCGAAATGAAAATCAAATCGAAAACAAAATAATCAAATCGACGTGAAAAAAATCAAATCGAATAGAAAATAATCGAATCAAAACAAAAATAATGAATCAAAACGAGAAAAATCGAATCGAAAAGAAAATAATCGGATCGAATCGAAAAAATTCGAATTGAAAAGAAGCGAATTGAATCGACATGAAAATAATCGAATCGAATAGAAAATAATCGAATTGAAACGAAAATAATCAAATAGAAATGAAAATAATCGAATCGAAAAGAAACAAATTGAATTGAATCGAAAAAAATCAAATCGAATTGAAAATAATCAAATCGAAATGAGAAAAATCGAATCGAATCAAAAATAATTGAATCGAATCTAAAATAAACAAATCTAACTGAAAATAATCAAATCGAATCGAAAAAATTCGAATAGAAAAGAAACGAATTGAATCGACATGAAAATAATCGAATAGAATAGAAAATAATCAAATCGAAACGAAGATAATCAATCGATACAAAAATAATCGAATCGAAACCAAAATAATCAAATCCACATGAAAATAATCGAATCGAATCGAAAATAATCAAATCGAAACTAAAATAATCGAATCGAATCGAAAATAATCAAATTGAATAGGAAATAATCGAATCGAAATGAAAAAAATCAAGTAGAAGCGAAAATAATCGAGTTGAAACCAAAATAATTAAATCGACATGAAAATAATCGAATCGAAATAATAAAATAGAAACGAAAATAATCGAATCAAATCGATAATAACCGAATCGAAATGAAAATTATCGAGTCGCAACCAAAATAATCGAATCGACATGAAAATAATTGAATCGAAATGAAAATAATCGAATGGAATAAAAAGAATAGAATCTAAACAAAAATAATCAAATCTAAATGAAAAAAATGGAATCGAATCGAATCGAATCTAAGAAAATCAAATCACATCGAATCGATAGAAATCGAATGGAATGGAATCAAATCGAATCGAAAAAAATCGAATCGAAACGAAAATAATCGAATCGAAATGAAGATAATCGAATCGAATCGAAAATAATTGAATCGAAACGTAAATAATCAAATCGAAGTGAAAATAAACGAATCGATTTAAAAATTCGAATTGAAACGAAAATAATCGAATCGAATCAAAAACAATCGAGTTGAAACGAAAATAATTGAGTTGAAACAAAAATAATCCAATCGAAATGAAAATCGAATCAAAACGAAAATAATCGAATGGAATAAAAAGAATACAGTCAAAAGAAAAATAATCAAATCGAAATGAAAAAAATGGAATGGAATCGAATCGAATTGAAGAAAATCAAATCGCATCGAATCGATAAATATCGAATGGAATGGAATTGAATCGAAACGAAAATAATCGAATCAAAACGAAGATAATCGAATCGAATAAAAACATAATCGAAACGAAAATAAGCGAATCGAAACGAAAAAAATCGCATCAAAACGAAAATAATCGAATCGAAACCAAAATAATCAATCAAAATGAAAATAATCGAATCGAATCGAAAATAATCACATCAAAACGAAAATAAACGAATCGAATCAAAAAATTCGAATCGAAAAGAAACGAATTGAATCGAATCGAAAAAAATCAAATCGAATAGAAAATAATCGAATTGAAATGAAAAAAATCAAGTAGAAGCGAAAATAATCTAATCGAAACCAAAATAATTAAATGGAAATGAAAATAACCGAATCGAATCGAAAATAATCAAATCGAATCGAAAATAATCAAATCGAATCGGAAATAATGGAATCGAAACCAAAATAATCAAATCGATATGAAAATAATCGAATCGAAAATAATCAAATCGAAACCAAAATAATCGAATCGAAATGAAATAAATCAAGTAGAAGCGAAAATAATTAAATCGAATCGAAAATAATCTAATCGAAATAAAAATAATCAAATCGAAATGAAAATAATCAAATAGAAACGAAAATAATTGAATCAAAAAGAAGCGAATTGAATTGAATCGAAAAAAATCAAATTGAATCGAAAATAATCAAATCGAAATGAGAAAAATCAAATCGAATCAAAAATAATTGAATCGAATCTAAAACAAATCTAACTGAAAATAATCAAATTGAATCGAAAAAATTCGAATAGAAAAGAAACGAATTGAATCGAATCGAAAAAAATCAAATCGAATAGAAAATAATCAAATCGAAACGAAAATAATCAATTGAAATGAAAATAATCGAATCGAAACCAAAATATTCAAATCCACATGAAAATAATTGATCGAATCGAAAATAATCAAGTCGAATAGAAAATAATCGAATCGAAATGAAAATAATCAATCGAAACGAAAATCGAATCAAATTAAAAATAATCAAATCGAAACGAATATAATCTAATTGAATAGAAAATAATCAAATCGAAACGAAAATAACCGAATCGAAATTAAAATAATTGAATCGAAACGAAAATAAATAATCAAAACGACAATGATCGAATTGAAACGAAAAAAAATCAAATTGAAACACAAAAATAATCGAATCGAAAAGAAAAAAATCCAATCGAATAGCATCGAATCGAAAAAATCGATTCGAATTGAATCGAAAATATCGAATCGAAACGAAAATAAATGAATCAAAACAATAACGATTGAATCGAAACGAAAATAAATGAATCGAAACGAAAAAATCATGTAGAAGCGAAAAAAATCAAATCAAAAATAATCAAATCGAAAATAATCAAATAGAAATGAAAATAATCGAATCGAGATGAGAAAAGTCAAATCGAAATGAAAATAATCGAATCGAAACGAAAATAATCGAATCGAAAAGAAAATAAACGGATCGAATCGAAAAAATTCGAATTGAAAAGAAACGAATTGAATCGACATGAAAATAATCGAATCGGATAGAAAATAATCGAATCGAAACGTAAAAATTCGAATCGAAAAGAAACGAATTAAATCGACATGAAAATAATCGAATCGAAACAAAAATAATGAATCGAAACGAGAAAAATCGAATTGAAAAGAAAATAATCGAATCGAATCGAAAAAATTCGAATACAAAAGAAACAAATTGAATCGACATGAAAATAATCGAATCGAATAGAAAATAATCGAATCAAAACGAAAATAATCAATCGATACAAAAATAATCGAATCGAAACCAAAATAATCAAATCCACATGAAAATAATCGAATCGAATCAAAAATAATCAAATCGAAACTAAAATAATCAAATCGAATCGAAAATAATCAAATTGAATAGGAAATAATCGAATCGAAATGAAAAAAATCAAGTGGAAGCGAAAATAATCGAGTTGAAACCAAAATAATTAAATCGACATGAAAATAATCGAATCGAAATAATAAAATAGAAACGAAAATAATCGAGTCGCAACCAAAATAATCGAATCGACATGAAAATAATCGAATCGAAACGAAAATAATCGGATGGAATAAAAAGAATAGAATCTAAACAAAAATAATCAAATCGAAATAAAAAAAAGGAATCGAATCGAATCTAAGAAAATCAAATCTCATCGAATCAATAGAAACCGAATGGAATGGAATCGAATCGAATCGAAAAAAATCGAATCGAAATGAAAATAATCGAATCGAAATGAAGATAATCGAGTTGAATAAAAACATAATCGAAACGAAAATAATCGAATCGAAACAAAAAATCGCATCAAAACGAAAATAATCGAAACCAAAATAATCACACAACATGAAAATAATCGAATTGAATCGAAAATAATCACATCGAAACGAAACTAATCAGATAGAATCAAAAGTAATCAAATTGAAACCAAAATAATCGAATCAAATCAACAATAATCGAGTCGAATCGAAAATAATCGAATCGAAATGAAAATAATCGAATCGAATCGAAAATAATTGAATCGAAATGTAAATAATCAAATCGAAGTGAAAATAAACGAATCGATTTAAAAATTCGAATTGAAACGAAAATAATCGAATCGAATCAAAAACAATCGAGTTGAAACGAAAATAATTGAGTTGAAACAAAAATAATCCAATCGAAATGAAAATCGAATCAAAACGAAAATAATCGAATGGAATAAAAAGAATACAGTCAAAAGAAAAATAATCAAATCGAAATGAAAAAAATGGAATGGAATCGAATCGAATTGAAGAAAATCAAATCGCATCGAATTGATAAATATCGAATGGAATGGAATTGAATCGAAACGAAAATAATCGAATCAAAACGAAGATAATCGAATCGAATAAAAACATAATCGAAACGAAAATAATCAATCGAAATGAAAATCAAATCGAAGCCAAAATAATCAAATCCACATGAAAAAAATCAAATCGAATCGAAAATAATCAAATCGAAACTAAAATCATATCGACATGAAAAAAATCAAATCGAATTGAAAATAATCAAATCGAAACTAAAATCAAATTGACATGAAAAAAATCAAATCGAATCAAAAATAATCAAATCGAAACAAAAATAATCAAATCGAATCAAAAATAATCAAATCGAATCGAAAATAATCAATCGAAACGAAAATAATAGAAACGAAACCAAAATAATCAAATCGACATGAAAATAATGGAATCGAATCGAAAGTAATCAAATAGTAACTAAAATAATCGAATAGAATAGAAAATGATGAAATCGAAACGAAAATAATCAATCGAAATGAAAATCAAATCGAAAACAAAATAATCAAATCGACGTGAAAAAAATCAAATCGAATAGAAAATAATCGAATCAAAACAAAAATAATGAATCAAAACGAGAAAAATCGAATCGAAAAGAAAATAATCGGATCGAATCGAAAAAATTCGAATTGAAAAGAAACGAATTGAATCGACATGAAAATAATCGAATCGAATAGAAAATAATCGAATTGAAACGAAAATAATCAAATAGAAATGAAAATAATCGAATCGAAAAGAAACAAATTGAATTGAATCGAAAAAAATCAAATCGAATTGAAAATAATCAAATCGAAATGAGAAAAATCGAATCGAATCAAAAATAATTGAATCGAATCTAAAATAAACAAATCTAACTGAAAATAATCAAATCGAATCGAAAAAATTCGAATAGAAAAGAAACGAATTGAATCGACATGAAAATAATCGAATCGAATAGAAAATAATCAAATCGAAACGAAGATAATCAATCGATACAAAAATAATCGAATCGAAACCAAAATAATCAAATCCACATGAAAATAATCGAATCGAATCGAAAATAATCAAATCGAAACTAAAATAATCGAATCGAATCGAAAATAATCAAATTGAATAGGAAATAATCGAATCGAAATGAAAAAAATCAAGTAGAAGCGAAAATAATCGAGTTGAAACCAAAATAATTAAATCGACATGAAAATAATCGAATCGAAATAATAAAATAGAAACGAAAATAATCGAATCAAATCGATAATAACCGAATCGAAATGAAAATTATCGAGTCGCAACCAAAATAATCGAATCGACATGAAAATAATCGAATCGAAATGAAAATAATCGAATGGAATAAAAAGAATAGAATCTAAACAAAAATAATCAAATCGAAATGAAAAAAATGGAATCGAATCGAATCGAATCTAAGAAAATCAAATCACATCGAATCGATAGAAATCGAATGGAATGGAATCAAATCGAATCGAAAAAAATCGAATCGAAACGAAAATAATCGAATTGAAATGAAGATAATCGAATCGAATCGAAAATAATTGAATCGAAACGTAAATAAATCGAAGTGAAAATAAACGAATCGATTTAAAAATTCGAATTGAAACGAAAATAATCGAATCGAATCAAAAACAATCGAGTTGAAACGAAAATAATTGAGTTGAAACAAAAATAATCCAATCGAAATGAAAATCGAATCAAAACGAAAATAATCGAATGGAATAAAAAGAATACAGTCAAAAGAAAAATAATCAAATCGAAATGAAAAAAATGGAATGGAATCGAATCGAATTGAAGAAAATCAAATCGCATCGAATCGATAAATATCGAATGGAATGGAATTGAATCGAAACGAAAATAATCGAATCAAAACGAAGATAATCGAATCGAATAAAAACATAATCGAAACGAAAATAAGCGAATCGAAACGAAAAAAATCGCATCAAAACGAAAATAATCGAATCGAAACCAAAATAATCAATCAAAATGAAAATAATCGAATCGAATCGAAAATAATCACATCAAAACGAAAATAAACGAATCGAATCAAAAAATTCGAATCGAAAAGAAACGAATTGAATCGAATCGAAAAAAATCAAATCGAATAGAAAATAATCGAATTGAAATGAAAAAAATCAAGTAGAAGCGAAAATAATCTAATCGAAACCAAAATAATTAAATGGAAATGAAAATAACCGAATCGAATCGAAAATAATCAAATCGAATCGAAAATAATCAAATCGAATCGGAAATAATGGAATCGAAACCAAAATAATCAAATCGATATGAAAATAATCGAATCGAAAATAATCAAATCGAAACCAAAATAATCGAATCGAAATGAAAAAAATCAAGTAGAAGCGAAAATAATTAAATCGAATCGAAAATAATCTAATCGAAATAAAAATAATCAAATCGAAACGAAAATAATCAAATAGAAACGAAAATAATTGAATCAAAAAGAAGCGAATTGAATTGAATCGAAAAAAATCAAATCGAATCGAAAATAATCAAATCGAAATGAGAAAAATCAAATCGAATCAAAAATAATTGAATCGAATCTAAAACAAATCTAACTGAAAATAATCAAATTGAATCGAAAAAATTCGAATAGAAAAGAAACGAATTGAATCGAATCGAAAAAAATCAAATCGAATAGAAAATAATCAAATCGAAACGAAAATAATCAATTGAAATGAAAATAATCGAATCGAAACCAAAATATTCAAATCCACATGAAAATAATTGATCGAATCGAAAATAATCAAGTCGAATAGAAAATAATCGAATCGAAATGAAAATAATCAATCGAAACGAAAATCGAATCAAATTAAAAATAATCAAATCGAAACGAATATAATCTAATTGAATAGAAAATAATCAAATCGAAACGAAAATAACCGAATCGAAATTAAAATAATTGAATCGAAACGAAAATAAATAATCAAAACGACAATGATCGAATTGAAACGAAAAAAAATCAAATTGAAACACAAAAATAATCGAATCGAAAAGAAAAAAATCCAATCGAATAGCATCGAATCGAAAAAATCGATTCGAATTGAATCGAAAATATCGAATCGAAACGAAAATAAATGAATCAAAACAATAACGATTGAATCGAAACGAAAATAAATGAATCGAAACGAAAAAATCATGTAGAAGCGAAAAAAATCAAATCAAAAATAATCAAATCGAAAATAATCAAATAGAAATGAAAATAATCGAATCGAGATGAGAAAAGTCAAATCGAAACGAAAATAATCGAATCGAAACGAAAATAATCGAATCGAAAAGAAAATAAACGGATCGAATCGAAAAAATTCGAATTGAAAAGAAACGAATTGAATCGACATGAAAATAATCGAATCGGATAGAAAATAATCGAATCGAAACGTAAAAATTCGAATCGAAAAGAAACGAATTAAATCGACATGAAAATAATCAAATCGAATAGAAAATAATCGAATCGAAACAAAAATAATGAATCGAAACGAGAAAAATCGAATTGAAAAGAAAATAATCGAATCGAATCGAAAAAATTCGAATACAAAAGAAACAAATTGAATCGACATGAAAATAATCGAATCGAATAGAAAATAATCGAATCAAAACGAAAATAATCAATCGATACAAAAATAATCGAATCGAAACCAAAATAATCAAATCCACATGAAAATAATCGAATCGAATCAAAAATAATCAAATCGAAACTAAAATAATCAAATCGAATCGAAAATAATCAAATTGAATAGGAAATAATCGAATCGAAATGAAAAAAATCAAGTAGAAGCGAAAATAATCGAGTTGAAACCAAAATAATTAAATCGACATGAAAATAATCGAATCGAAATAATAAAATAGAAACGAAAATAATCGAGTCGCAACCAAAATAATCGAATCGACATGAAAATAATCGAATCGAAACGAAAATAATCGGATGGAATAAAAAGAATAGAATCTAAACAAAAATAATCAAATCGAAATAAAAAAAAGGAATCGAATCGAATCTAAGAAAATCAAATCTCATCGAATCAATAGAAACCGAATGGAATGGAATCGAATCGAATCGAAAAAAATCGAATCGAAATGAAAATAATCGAATCGAAATGAAGATAATCGAGTTGAATAAAAACATAATCGAAACGAAAATAATCGAATCGAAACAAAAAATCGCATCAAAACGAAAATAATCGAAACCAAAATAATCACACAACATGAAAATAATCGAATTGAATCGAAAATAATCACATCGAAACGAAAATAATCAGATAGAATCAAAAGTAATCAAATTGAAACCAAAATAATCGAATCAAATCAACAATAATCGAGTCGAATCGAAAATAATCGAATCGAAATGAAAATAATCGAATCAAAACGAAGATAATCGAATCGAATAAAAACATAATCGAAACGAAAAAAAGCGAATCGAAACGAAAAAAATCGCATCAAAACGAAAATAATCGAATCGAAACCAAAATAATCAATCAAAATGAAAATAATCGAATCGAATCGAAAATAATCACATCAAAACGAAAATAAACGAATCGAATCAAAAAATTCGAATCGAAAAGAAACGAATTGAATCGAATCGAAAAAAATCAAATCGAATAGAAAATAATCGAATTGAAATGAAAAAAATCAAGTAGAAGCGAAAATAATCTAATCGAAACCAAAATAATTAAATGGAAATGAAAATAACCGAATCGAATCGAAAATAATCAAATCGAATCGAAAATAATCAAATCGAATCGGAAATAATGGAATCGAAACCAAAATAATCAAATCGATATGAAAATAATCGAATCGAAAATAATCAAATCGAAACCAAAATAATCGAATCGAAATGAAATAAATCAAGTAGAAGCGAAAATAATTAAATCGAATCGAAAATAATCTAATCGAAATAAAAATAATCAAATTGAATCAAAAATAATCAAATCGAATCGAAAATAATCAATCGAAACGAAAATAATAGAAACGAAACCAAAATAATCAAATCGACATGAAAATAATGGAATCGAATCGAAAGTAATCAAATAGTAACTAAAATAATCGAATAGAATAGAAAATGATGAAATCGAAACGAAAATAATCAATCGAAATGAAAATCAAATCGAAAACAAAATAATCAAATCGACGTGAAAAAAATCAAATCGAATAGAAAATAATCGAATCAAAACAAAAATAATGAATCAAAACGAGAAAAATCGAATCGAAAAGAAAATAATCGGATCGAATCGAAAAAATTCGAATTGAAAAGAAACGAATTGAATCGACATGAAAATAATCGAATCGAATAGAAAATAATCGAATTGAAACGAAAATAATCAAATAGAAATGAAAATAATCGAATCGAAAAGAAACAAATTGAATTGAATCGAAAAAAATCAAATCGAATTGAAAATAATCAAATCGAAATGAGAAAAATCGAATCGAATCAAAAATAATTGAATCGAATCTAAAATAAACAAATCTAACTGAAAATAATCAAATCGAATCGAAAAAATTCGAATAGAAAAGAAACGAATTGAATCGACATGAAAATAATCGAATCGAATAGAAAATAATCAAATCGAAACGAAGATAATCAATCGATACAAAAATAATCGAATCGAAACCAAAATAATCAAATCCACATGAAAATAATCGAATCGAATCGAAAATAATCAAATCGAAACTAAAATAATCGAATCGAATCGAAAATAATCAAATTGAATAGGAAATAATCGAATCGAAATGAAAAAAATCAAGTAGAAGCGAAAATAATCGAGTTGAAACCAAAATAATTAAATCGACATGAAAATAATCGAATCGAAATAATAAAATAGAAACGAAAATAATCGAATCAAATCGATAATAACCGAATCGAAATGAAAATTATCGAGTCGCAACCAAAATAATCGAATCGACATGAAAATAATCGAATCGAAATGAAAATAATCGAATGGAATAAAAAGAATAGAATCTAAACAAAAATAATCAAATCGAAATGAAAAAAATGGAATCGAATCGAATCGACTCTAAGAAAATCAAATCACATCGAATCGATAGAAATCGAATGGAATGGAATCAAATCGAATCGAAAAAAATCGAATCGAAACGAAAATAATCGAATTGAAATGAAGATAATCGAATCGAATCGAAAATAATTGAATCGAAACGTAAATAAATCGAAGTGAAAATAAACGAATCGATTTAAAAATTCGAATTGAAACGAAAATAATCGAATCGAATCAAAAACAATCGAGTTGAAACGAAAATAATTGAGTTGAAACAAAAATAATCCAATCGAAATGAAAATCGAATCAAAACGAAAATAATCGAATGGAATAAAAAGAATACAGTCAAAAGAAAAATAATCAAATCGAAATGAAAAAAATGGAATGGAATCGAATCGAATTGAAGAAAATCAAATCGCATCGAATCGATAAATATCGAATGGAATGGAATTGAATCGAAACGAAAATAATCGAATCAAAACGAAGATAATCGAATCGAATAAAAACATAATCGAAACGAAAAAAAGCGAATCGAAACGAAAAAATCGCATCAAAACGAAAATAATCGAATCGAAACCAAAATAATCAATCAAAATGAAAATAATCGAATCGAATCGAAAATAATCACATCAAAACGAAAATAAACGAATCGAATCAAAAAATTCGAATCGAAAAGAAACGAATTGAATCGAATCGAAAAAAATCAAATCGAATAGAAAATAATCGAATTGAAATGAAAAAAATCAAGTAGAAGCGAAAATAATCTAATCGAAACCAAAATAATTAAATGGAAATGAAAATAACCGAATCGAATCGAAAATAATCAAATCGAATCGAAAATAATCAAATCGAATCGGAAATAATGGAATCGAAACCAAAATAATCAAATCGATATGAAAATAATCGAATCGAAAATAATCAAATCGAAACCAAAATAATCGAATCGAAATGAAAAAAATCAAGTAGAAGCGAAAATAATTAAATCGAATCGAAAATAATCTAATCGAAATAAAAATAATCAAATCGAAACGAAAATAATCAAATAGAAACGAAAATAATTGAATCAAAAAGAAGCGAATTGAATTGAATCGAAAAAAATCAAATCGAATCGAAAATAATCAAATCGAAATGAGAAAAATCAAATCGAATCAAAAATAATTGAATCGAATCTAAAACAAATCTAACTGAAAATAATCAGATTGAATCGAAAAAATTCGAATAGAAAAGAAACGAATTGAATCGAATCGAAAAAAATCAAATCGAATAGAAAATAATCAAATCGAAACGAAAATAATCAATTGAAATGAAAATAATCGAATCGAAACCAAAATAATTAAATGGAAATGAAAATAACCGAATCGAATCGAAAATAATCAAATCGAATCGAAAATAATCAAATCGAATCGGAAATAATGGAATCGAAACCAAAATAATCAAATCGATATGAAAATAATCGAATCGAAAATAATCAAATCGAAACCAAAATAATCGAATCGAAATGAAAAAAATCAAGTAGAAGCGAAAATAATTAAATCGAATCGAAAATAATCTAATCGAAATAAAAATAATCAAATTGAATCAAAAATAATCAAATCGAATCGAAAATAATCAATCGCAACGAAAATAATAGAAACGAAACCAAAATAATCAAATCGACATGAAAATAATGGAATCGAATCGAAAGTAATCAAATAGTAACTAAAATAATCGAATAGAATAGAAAATGATGAAATCGAAACGAAAATAATCAATCGAAATGAAAATCAAATCGAAAACAAAATAATCAAATCGACGTGAAAAAAATCAAATCGAATAGAAAATAATCGAATCAAAACAAAAATAATGAATCAAAACGAGAAAAATCGAATCGAAAAGAAAATAATCGGATCGAATCGAAAAAATTCGAATTGAAAAGAAACGAATTGAATCGACATGAAAATAATCGAATCGAATAGAAAATAATCGAATTGAAACGAAAATAATCAAATAGAAATGAAAATAATCGAATCGAAAAGAAACAAATTGAATTGAATCGAAAAAAATCAAATCGAATTGAAAATAATCAAATCGAAATGAGAAAAATCGAATCGAATCAAAAATAATTGAATCGAATCTAAAATAAACAAATCTAACTGAAAATAATCAAATCGAATCGAAAAAATTCGAATAGAAAAGAAACGAATTGAATCGACATGAAAATAATCGAATCGAATAGAAAATAATCAAATCGAAACGAAGATAATCAATCGATACAAAAATAATCGAATCGAAACCAAAATAATCAAATCCACATGAAAATAATCGAATCGAATCGAAAATAATCAAATCGAAACTAAAATAATCGAATCGAATCGAAAATAATCAAATTGAATAGGAAATAATCGAATCGAAATGAAAAAAATCAAGTAGAAGCGAAAATAATCGAGTTGAAACCAAAATAATTAAATCGACATGAAAATAATCGAATCGAAATAATAAAATAGAAACGAAAATAATCGAATCAAATCGATAATAACCGAATCGAAATGAAAATTATCGAGTCGCAACCAAAATAATCGAATCGACATGAAAATAATCGAATCGAAATGAAAATAATCGAATGGAATAAAAAGAATAGAATCTAAACAAAAATAATCAAATCGAAATGAAAAAAATGGAATCGAATCGAATCCAATCTAAGAAAATCAAATCACATCGAATCGATAGAAATCGAATGGAATGGAATCAAATCGAATCGAAAAAAATCGAATCGAAACGAAAATAATCGAATCGAAATGAAGATAATCGAATCGAATCGAAAATAATTGAATCGAAACGTAAATAATCAAATCGAAGTGAAAATAAACGAATCGATTTAAAAATTCGAATTGAAACGAAAATAATCGAATCGAATCAAAAACAATCGAGTTGAAACGAAAATAATTGAGTTGAAACAAAAATAATCCAATCGAAATGAAAATCGAATCAAAACGAAAATAATCGAATGGAATAAAAAGAATACAGTCAAAAGAAAAATAATCAAATCGAAATGAAAAAAATGGAATGGAATCGAATCGAATTGAAGAAAATCAAATCGCATCGAATCGATAAATATCGAATGGAATGGAATTGAATCGAAACGAAAATAATCGAATCAAAACGAAGATAATCGAATCGAATAAAAACATAATCGAAACGAAAATAAGCGAATCGAAACGAAAAAATCGCATCAAAACGAAAATAATCGAATCGAAACCAAAATAATCAATCAAAATGAAAATAATCGAATCGAATCGAAAATAATCACATCAAAACGAAAATCAACGAATCGAATCAAAAAATTCGAATCGAAAAGAAACGAATTGAATCGAATCGAAAAAAATCAAATCGAATAGAAAATAATCGAATTGAAATGAAAAAAATCAAGTAGAAGCGAAAATAATCTAATCGAAACCAAAATAATTAAATGGAAATGAAAATAACCGAATCGAATCGAAAATAATCAAATCGAATCGAAAATAATCAAATCGAATCGGAAATAATGGAATCGAAACCAAAATAATCAAATCGATATGAAAATAATCGAATCGAAAATAATCAAATCGAAACCAAAATAATCGAATCGAAATGAAAAAAATCAAGTAGAAGCGAAAATAATTAAATCGAATCGAAAATAATCTAATCGAAATAAAAATAATCAAATCGAAACGAAAATAATCAAATAGAAACGAAAATAATTGAATCAAAAAGAAGCGAATTGAATTGAATCGAAAAAAATCAAATCGAATTGAAAATAATCAAATCGAAATGAGAAAAATCGAATCGAATCAAAAATAATTGAATCGAATCTAAAATAAACAAATCTAACTGAAAATAATCAAATCGAATCGAAAAAATTCGAATAGAAAAGAAACGAATTGAATCGACATGAAAATAATCGAATCGAATAGAAAATAATCAAATCGAAACGAAGATAATCAATCGATACAAAAATAATCGAATCGAAACCAAAATAATCAAATCCACATGAAAATAATCGAATCGAATCGAAAATAATCAAATCGAAACTAAAATAATCGAATCGAATCGAAAATAATCAAATTGAATAGGAAATAATCGAATCGAAATGAAAAAAATCAAGTAGAAGCGAAAAAAATAATCGAGTTGAAACCAAAATAATTAAATCGACATGAAAATAATCGAATCGAAATAATAAAATAGAAACGAAAATAATCGAATCAAATCGATAATAACCGAATCGAAATGAAAATTATCGAGTCGCAACCAAAATAATCGAATCGACATGAAAATAATCGAATCGAAATGAAAATAATCGAATGGAATAAAAAGAATAGAATCTAAACAAAAATAATCAAATCAAAATGAAAAAAATGGAATCGAATCGAATCGAATCTAAGAAAATCAAATCACATCGAATCGATAGAAATCGAATGGAATGGAATCAAATCGAATCGAAAAAAATCGAATCGAAACGAAAATAATCGAATCGAAATGAAGATAATCGAATCGAATCGAAAATAATTGAATCGAAACGTAAATAATCAAATCGAAGTGAAAATAAACGAATCGATTTAAAAATTCGAATTGAAACGAAAATAATCGAATCGAATCAAAAACAATCGAGTTGAAACGAAAATAATTGAGTTGAAACAAAAATAATCCAATCGAAATGAAAATCGAATCAAAACGAAAATAATCGAATGGAATAAAAAGAATACAATCAAAAGAAAAATAATCAAATCGAAATGAAAAAAATGGAATGGAATCGAATCGAATTGAAGAAAATCAAATCGCATCGAATCGATAAATATCGAATGGAATGGAATTGAATCGAAACGAAAATAATCGAATCAAAACGAAGATAATCGAATCGAATAAAAACATAATCGAAACGAAAATAAGCGAATCGAAACGAAAAAATCGCATCAAAACGAAAATAATCGAATCGAAACCAAAATAATCAATCAAAATGAAAATAATCGAATCGAATCGAAAATAATCACATCAAAACGAAAATAAACGAATCGAATCAAAAAATTCGAATCGAAAAGAAACGAATTGAATCGAATCGAAAAAAATCAAATCGAATAGAAAATAATCGAATTGAAATGAAAAAAATCAAGTAGAAGCGAAAATAATCTAATCGAAACCAAAATAATTAAATGGAAATGAAAATAACCGAATCGAATCGAAAATAATCAAATCGAATCGAAAATAATCAAATCGAATCGGAAATAATGGAATCGAAACCAAAATAATCAAATCGATATGAAAATAATCGAATCGAAAATAATCAAATCGAAACCAAAATAATCGAATCGAAATGAAAAAAATCAAGTAGAAGCGAAAATAATTAAATCGAATCGAAAATAATCTAATCGAAATAAAAATAATCAAATCGAAACGAAAATAATCAAATAGAAACGAAAATAATTGAATCAAAAAGAAGCGAATTGAATTGAATCGAAAAAAATCAAATCGAATCGAAAATAATCAAATCGAAATGAGAAAAATCAAATCGAATCAAAAATAATTGAATCGAATCTAAAACAAATCTAACTGAAAATAATCAAATTGAATCGAAAAAATTCGAATAGAAAAGAAACGAATTGAATCGAATCGAAAAAAATCAAATCGAATAGAAAATAATCAAATCGAAACGAAAATAATCAATTGAAATGAAAATAATCGAATCGAAACCAAAATATTCAAATCCACATGAAAATAATTGATCGAATCGAAAATAATCAAGTCGAATAGAAAATAATCGAATCGAAATGAAAATAATCAATCGAAACGAAAATCGAATCAAATTAAAAATAATCAAATCGAAACGAATATAATCTAATTGAATAGAAAATAATCAAATCGAAACGAAAATAACCGAATCGAAATTAAAATAATTGAATCGAAACGAAAATAAATAATCAAAACGACAATGATCGAATTGAAACGAAAAAAAATCAAATTGAAACACAAAAATAATCGAATCGAAAAGAAAAAAATCCAATCGAATAGCATCGAATCGAAAAAATCGATTCGAATTGAATCGAAAATATCGAATCGAAACGAAAATAAATGAATCAAAACAATAACGATTGAATCGAAACGAAAATAAATGAATCGAAACGAAAAAATCATGTAGAAGCGAAAAAAATCAAATCAAAAATAATCAAATCGAAAATAATCAAATAGAAATGAAAATAATCGAATCGAGATGAGAAAAGTCAAATCGAAACGAAAATAATCGAATCGAAACGAAAATAATCGAATCGAAAAGAAAATAAACGGATCGAATCGAAAAAATTCGAATTGAAAAGAAACGAATTGAATCGACATGAAAATAATCGAATCGGATAGAAAATAATCGAATCGAAACGTAAAAATTCGAATCGAAAAGAAACGAATTAAATCGACATGAAAATAATCAAATCGAATAGAAAATAATCGAATCGAAACAAAAATAATGAATCGAAACGAGAAAAATCAAATTGAAAAGAAAATAATCGAATCGAATCGAAAAAATTCGAATACAAAAGAAACAAATTGAATCGACATGAAAATAATCGAATCGAATAGAAAATAATCGAATCAAAACGAAAATAATCAATCGATACAAAAATAATCGAATTGAAACCAAAATAATCAAATCCACATGAAAATAATCGAATCGAATCAAAAATAATCAAATCGAAACTAAAATAATCAAATCGAATCGAAAATAATCAAATCGAATCGGAAATAATGGAATCGAAACCAAAATAATCAAATCGATATGAAAATAATCGAATCGAAAATAATCAAATCGAAACCAAAATAATCGAATCGAAATGAAATAAATCAAGTAGAAGCGAAAATAATTAAATCGAATCGAAAATAATCTAATCGAAATAAAAATAATCAAATCGAAATGAAAATAATCAAATAGAAACGAAAATAATTGAATCAAAAAGAAGCGAATTGAATTGAATCGAAAAAAATCAAATTGAATCGAAAATAATCAAATCGAAATGAGAAAAATCAAATCGAATCAAAAATAATTGAATCGAATCTAAAACAAATCTAACTGAAAATAATCAAATTGAATCGAAAAAATTCGAATAGAAAAGAAACGAATTGAATCGAATCGAAAAAAATCAAATCGAATAGAAAATAATCAAATCGAAACGAAAATAATCAATTGAAATGAAAATAATCGAATCGAAACCAAAATATTCAAATCCACATGAAAATAATTGATCGAATCGAAAATAATCAAGTCGAATAGAAAATAATCGAATCGAAATGAAAATAATCAATCGAAACGAAAATCGAATCAAATTAAAAATAATCAAATCGAAACGAATATAATCTAATTGAATAGAAAATAATCAAATCGAAACGAAAATAACCGAATCGAAATTAAAATAATTGAATCGAAACGAAAATAAATAATCAAAACGACAATGATCGAATTGAAACGAAAAAAAATCAAATTGAAACACAAAAATAATCGAATCGAAAAGAAAAAAATCCAATCGAATAGCATCGAATCGAAAAAATCGATTCGAATTGAATCGAAAATATCGAATCGAAACGAAAATAAATGAATCAAAACAATAACGATTGAATCGAAACGAAAATAAATGAATCGAAACGAAAAAATCATGTAGAAGCGAAAAAAATCAAATCAAAAATAATCAAATCGAAAATAATCAAATAGAAATGAAAATAATCGAATCGAGATGAGAAAAGTCAAATCGAAACGAAAATAATCGAATCGAAACGAAAATAATCGAATCGAAAAGAAAATAAACGGATCAAATCGAAAAAATTCGAATTGAAAAGAAACGAATTGAATCGACATGAAAATAATCGAATCGGATAGAAAATAATCGAATCGAAACGTAAAAATTCGAATCGAAAAGAAACGAATTAAATCGACATGAAAATAATCAAATCGAATAGAAAATAATCGAATCGAAACAAAAATAATGAATCGAAACGAGAAAAATCAAATTGAAAAGAAAATAATCGAATCGAATCGAAAAAATTCGAATACAAAAGAAACAAATTGAATCGACATGAAAATAATCGAATCGAATAGAAAATAATCGAATCAAAACGAAAATAATCAATCGATACAAAAATAATCGAATTGAAACCAAAATAATCAAATCCACATGAAAATAATCGAATCGAATCAAAAATAATCAAATCGAAACTAAAATAATCAAATCGAATCGAAAATAATCAAATCGAATCGGAAATAATGGAATCGAAACCAAAATAATCAAATCGATATGAAAATAATCGAATCGAAAATAATCAAATCGAAACCAAAATAATCGAATCGAAATGAAATAAATCAAGTAGAAGCGAAAATAATTAAATCGAATCGAAAATAATCTAATCGAAATAAAAATAATCAAATCGAAATGAAAATAATCAAATAGAAACGAAAATAATTGAATCAAAAAGAAGCGAATTGAATTGAATCGAAAAAAATCAAATTGAATCGAAAATAATCAAATCGAAATGAGAAAAATCAAATCGAATCAAAAATAATTGAATCGAATCTAAAACAAATCTAACTGAAAATAATCAAATTGAATCGAAAAAATTCGAATAGAAAAGAAACGAATTGAATCGAATCGAAAAAAATCAAATCGAATAGAAAATAATCAAATCGAAACGAAAATAATCAATTGAAATGAAAATAATCGAATCGAAACCAAAATATTCAAATCCACATGAAAATAATTGATCGAATCGAAAATAATCAAGTCGAATAGAAAATAATCGAATCGAAATGAAAATAATCAATCGAAACGAAAATCGAATCAAATTAAAAATAATCAAATCGAAACGAATATAATCTAATTGAATAGAAAATAATCAAATCGAAACGAAAATAACCGAATCGAAATTAAAATAATTGAATCGAAACGAAAATAAATAATCAAAACGACAATGATCGAATTGAAACGAAAAAAAATCAAATTGAAACACAAAAATAATCGAATCGAAAAGAAAAAAATCCAATCGAATAGCATCGAATCGAAAAAATCGATTCGAATTGAATCGAAAATATCGAATCGAAACGAAAATAAATGAATCAAAACAATAATGATTGAATCGAAACGAAAATAAATGAATCGAAACGAAAAAATCATGTAGAAGCGAAAAAAATCAAATAAAAAATAATCAAATCGAAAATAATCAAATAGAAATGAAAATAATCGAATCGAGATGAGAAAAGTCAAATCGAAATGAAAATAATCGAATCGAAACGAAAATAATCGAATCGAAAAGAAAATAAACGGATCGAATCGAAAAAATTCGAATTGAAAAGAAACGAATTGAATCGACATGAAAATAATCGAATCGGATAGAAAATAATCGAATCGAAACGTAAAAATTCGAATCGAAAAGAAACGAATTAAATCGACATGAAAATAATCGAATCGAAACAAAAAAAATGAATCGAAACGAGAAAAATCGAATTGAAAAGAAAATAATCGAATCGAATCGAAAAAATTCGAATACAAAAGAAACAAATTGAATCGACATGAAAATAATCGAATCGAATAGAAAATAATCGAATCAAAACGAAAATAATCAATCGATACAAAAATAATCGAATTGAAACCAAAATAATCAAATCCACATGAAAATAATCGAATCGAATCAAAAATAATCAAATCGAAACTAAAATAATCAAATCGAATCGAAAATAATCAAATTGAATAGGAAATAATCGAATCGAAATGAAAAAAATCAAGTAGAAGCGAAAATAATCGAGTTGAAACCAAAATAATTAAATCGACATGAAAATAATCGAATCGAAATAATAAAATAGAAACGAAAATAATCGAGTCGCAACCAAAATAATCGAATCGACATGAAAATAATCGAATCGAAACGAAAATAATCGGATGGAATAAAAAGAATAGAATCTAAACAAAAATAATCAAATCGAAATAAAAAAAAGGAATCGAATCGAATCTAAGAAAATCAAATCTCATCGAATCAATAGAAACCGAATGGAATGGAATCGAATCGAATCGAAAAAAATCGAATCGAAATGAAAATAATCGAATCGAAATGAAGATAATCGAGTTGAATAAAAACATAATCGAAACGAAAATAATCGAATCGAAACAAAAAATCGCATCAAAACGAAAATAATCGAAACCAAAATAATCACACAACATGAAAATAATCGAATTGAATCGAAAATAATCACATCGAAACGAAAATAATCAGATAGAATCAAAAGTAATCAAATTGAAACCAAAATAATCGAATCAAATCAACAATAATCGAGTCGAATCGAAAATAATCGAATCGAAATGAAAATAATCGAATCGAATCGAAAATAATTGAATCGAAATGTAAATAATCAAATCGAAGTGAAAATAAACGAATCGATTTAAAAATTCGAATTGAAACGAAAATAATCGAATCGAATCAAAAACAATCGAGTTGAAACGAAAATAATTGAGTTGAAACAAAAATAATCCAATCGAAATGAAAATCGAATCAAAACGAAAATAATCGAATGGAATAAAAAGAATACAGTCAAAAGAAAAATAATCAAATCGAAATGAAAAAAATGGAATGGAATCGAATCGAATTGAAGAAAATCAAATCGCATCGAATCGATAAATATCGAATGGAATGGAATTGAATCGAAACGAAAATAATCGAATCAAAACGAAGATAATCGAATCGAATAAAAACATAATCGAAACGAAAATAATCAATCGAAATGAAAATCAAATCGAAGCCAAAATAATCAAATCCACATGAAAAAAATCAAATCGAATCGAAAATAATCAAATCGAAACTAAAATCATATCGACATGAAAAAAATCAAATCGAATTGAAAATAATCAAATCGAAACTAAAATCAAATTGACATGAAAAAAATCAAATCGAATCAAAAATAATCAAATCGAAACAAAAATAATCAAATCGAATCAAAAATAATCAAATCGAATCGAAAATAATCAATCGAAACGAAAATAATAGAAACGAAACCAAAATAATCAAATCGACATGAAAATAATGGAATCGAATCGAAAGTAATCAAATAGTAACTAAAATAATCGAATAGAATAGAAAATGATGAAATCGAAACGAAAATAATCAATCGAAATGAAAATCAAATCGAAAACAAAATAATCAAATCGACGTGAAAAAAATCAAATCGAATAGAAAATAATCGAATCAAAACAAAAATAATGAATCAAAACGAGAAAAATCGAATCGAAAAGAAAATAATCGGATCGAATCGAAAAAATTCGAATTGAAAAGAAGCGAATTGAATCGACATGAAAATAATCGAATCGAATAGAAAATAATCGAATTGAAACGAAAATAATCAAATAGAAATGAAAATAATCGAATCGAAAAGAAACAAATTGAATTGAATCGAAAAAAATCAAATCGAATTGAAAATAATCAAATCGAAATGAGAAAAATCGAATCGAATCAAAAATAATTGAATCGAATCTAAAATAAACAAATCTAACTGAAAATAATCAAATCGAATCGAAAAAATTCGAATAGAAAAGAAACGAATTGAATCGACATGAAAATAATCGAATAGAATAGAAAATAATCAAATCGAAACGAAGATAATCAATCGATACAAAAATAATCGAATCGAAACCAAAATAATCAAATCCACATGAAAATAATCGAATCGAATCGAAAATAATCAAATCGAAACTAAAATAATCGAATCGAATAGAAAATAATCAAATTGAATAGGAAATAATCGAATCGAAATGAAAAAAATCAAGTAGAAGCGAAAATAATCGAGTTGAAACCAAAATAATTAAATCGACATGAAAATAATCGAATCGAAATAATAAAATAGAAACGAAAATAATCGAATCAAATCGATAATAACCGAATCGAAATGAAAATTATCGAGTCGCAACCAAAATAATCGAATCGACATGAAAATAATCGAATCGAAATGAAAATAATCGAATGGAATAAAAAGAATAGAATCTAAACAAAAATAATCAAATCGAAATGAAAAAAATGGAATCGAATCGAATCGAATCTAAGAAAATCAAATCACATCGAATCGATAGAAATCGAATGGAATGGAATCAAATCGAATCGAAAAAAATCGAATCGAAACGAAAATAATCGAATCGAAATGAAGATAATCGAATCGAATCGAAAATAATTGAATCGAAACGTAAATAATCAAATCGAAGTGAAAATAAACGAATCGATTTAAAAATTCGAATTGAAACGAAAATAATCGAATCGAATCAAAAACAATCGAGTTGAAACGAAAATAATTGAGTTGAAACAAAAATAATCCAATCGAAATGAAAATCGAATCAAAATGAAAATAATCGAATGGAATAAAAAGAATACAGTCAAAAGAAAAATAATCAAATCGAAATGAAAAAAATGGAATGGAATCGAATCGAATTGAAGAAAATCAAATCGCATCGAATCGATAAATATCGAATGGAATGGAATTGAATCGAAACGAAAATAATCGAATCAAAACGAAGATAATCGAATCGAATAAAAACATAATCGAAACGAAAATAAGCGAATCGAAATGAAAAAAATCGCATCAAAACGAAAATAATCGAATCGAAACCAAAATAATCAATCAAAATGAAAATAATCGAATCGAATCGAAAATAATCACATCAAAACGAAAATAAACGAATCGAATCAAAAAATTCGAATCGAAAAGAAACGAATTGAATCGAATCGAAAAAAATCAAATCGAATAGAAAATAATCGAATTGAAATGAAAAAAATCAAGTAGAAGCGAAAATAATCTAATCGAAACCAAAATAATTAAATGGAAATGAAAATAACCGAATCGAATCGAAAATAATCAAATCGAATCGAAAATAATCAAATCGAATCGGAAATAATGGAATCGAAACCAAAATAATCAAATCGATATGAAAATAATCGAATCGAAAATAATCAAATCGAAACCAAAATAATCGAATCGAAATGAAATAAATCAAGTAGAAGCGAAAATAATTAAATCGAATCGAAAATAATCTAATCGAAATAAAAATAATCAAATCGAAACGAAAATAATCAAATAGAAACGAAAATAATTGAATCAAAAAGAAGCGAATTGAATTGAATCGAAAAAAATCAAATTGAATCGAAAATAATCAAATCGAAATGAGAAAAATCAAATCGAATCAAAAATAATTGAATCGAATCTAAAACAAATCTAACTGAAAATAATCAAATTGAATCGAAAAAATTCGAATAGAAAAGAAACGAATTGAATCGAATCGAAAAAAATCAAATCGAATAGAAAATAATCAAATCGAAACGAAAATAATCAATTGAAATGAAAATAATCGAATCGAAACCAAAATATTCAAATCCACATGAAAATAATTGATCGAATCGAAAATAATCAAGTCGAATAGAAAATAATCGAATCGAAATGAAAATAATCAATCGAAACGAAAATCGAATCAAATTAAAAATAATCAAATCGAAACGAATATAATCTAATTGAATAGAAAATAATCAAATCGAAACGAAAATAACCGAATCGAAATTAAAATAATTGAATCGAAACGAAAATAAATAATCAAAACGACAATGATCGAATTGAAACGAAAAAAAATCAAATTGAAACACAAAAATAATCGAATCGAAAAGAAAAAAATCCAATCGAATAGCATCGAATCGAAAAAATCGATTCGAATTGAATCGAAAATATCGAATCGAAACGAAAATAAATGAATCAAAACAATAATGATTGAATCGAAACGAAAATAAATGAATCGAAACGAAAAAATCATGTAGAAGCGAAAAAAATCAAATCAAAAATAATCAAATCGAAAATAATCAAATAGAAATGAAAATAATCGAATCGAGATGAGAAAAGTCAAATCGAAATGAAAATAATCGAATCGAAACGAAAATAATCGAATCGAAAAGAAAATAAACGGATCGAATCGAAAAAATTCGAATTGAAAAGAAACGAATTGAATCGACATGAAAATAATCGAATCGGATAGAAAATAATCGAATCGAAACGTAAAAATTCGAATCGAAAAGAAACGAATTAAATCGACATGAAAATAATCAAATCGAATAGAAAATAATCGAATCGAAACAAAAATAATGAATCGAAACGAGAAAAATCGAATTGAAAAGAAAATAATCGAATCGAATCGAAAAAATTCGAATACAAAAGAAACAAATTGAATCGACATGAAAATAATCGAATCGAATAGAAAATAATCGAATCAAAACGAAAATAATCAATCGATACAAAAATAATCGAATCGAAACCAAAATAATCAAATCCACATGAAAATAATCGAATCGAATCAAAAATAATCAAATCGAAACTAAAATAATCAAATCGAATCGAAAATAATCAAATTGAATAGGAAATAATCGAATCGAAATGAAAAAAATCAAGTGGAAGCGAAAATAATCGAGTTGAAACCAAAATAATTAAATCGACATGAAAATAATCGAATCGAAATAATAAAATAGAAACGAAAATAATCGAGTCGCAACCAAAATAATCGAATCGACATGAAAATAATCGAATCGAAACGAAAATAATAGGATGGAATAAAAAGAATAGAATCTAAACAAAAATAATCAAATCGAAATAAAAAAAAAGGAATCGAATCGAATCTAAGAAAATCAAATCTCATCGAATCAATAGAAACCGAATGGAATGGAATCGAATCGAATCGAAAAAAATCGAATCGAAATGAAAATAATCGAATCGAAATGAAGATAATCGAGTTGAATAAAAACATAATCGAAACGAAAATAATCGAATCGAAACAAAAAATCGCATCAAAACGAAAATAATCGAAACCAAAATAATCACACAACATGAAAATAATCGAATTGAATCGAAAATAATCACATCGAAACGAAAATAATCAGATAGAATCAAAAGTAATCAAATTGAAACCAAAATAATCGAATCAAATCAACAATAATCGAGTCGAATCGAAAATAATCGAATCGAAATGAAAATAATCGAATCGAATCGAATCGAAAATAATTGAATCGAAATGTAAATAATCAAATCGAAGTGAAAATAAACGAATCGATTTAAAAATTCGAATTGAAACGAAAATAATCGAATCGAATCAAAAACAATCGAGTTGAAACGAAAATAATTGAGTTGAAACAAAAATAATCCAATCGAAATGAAAATCGAATCAAAACGAAAATAATCGAATGGAATAAAAAGAATACAGTCAAAAGAAAAATAATCAAATCGAAATGAAAAAAATGGAATGGAATCGAATCGAATTGAAGAAAATCAAATCGCATCGAATTGATAAATATCGAATGGAATGGAATTGAATCGAAACGAAAATAATCGAATCAAAACGAAGATAATCGAATCGAATAAAAACATAATCGAAACGAAAATAATCAATCGAAATGAAAATCAAATCGAAGCCAAAATAATCAAATCCACATGAAAAAAATCAAATCGAATCGAAAATAATCAAATCGAAACTAAAATCATATCGACATGAAAAAAATCAAATCGAATTGAAAATAATCAAATCGAAACTAAAATCAAATTGACATGAAAAAAATCAAATCGAATCAAAAATAATCAAATCGAAACAAAAATAATCAAATCGAATCAAAAATAATCAAATCGAATCGAAAATAATCAATCGAAACGAAAATAATAGAAACGAAACCAAAATAATCAAATCGACATGAAAATAATGGAATCGAATCGAAAGTAATCAAATAGTAACTAAAATAATCGAATAGAATAGAAAATGATGAAATCGAAACGAAAATAATCAATCGAAATGAAAATCAAATCGAAAACAAAATAATCAAATCGACGTGAAAAAAATCAAATCGAATAGAAAATAATCGAATCAAAACAAAAATAATGAATCAAAACGAGAAAAATCGAATCGAAAAGAAAATAATCGGATCGAATCGAAAAAATTCGAATTGAAAAGAAACGAATTGAATCGACATGAAAATAATCGAATCGAATAGAAAATAATCGAATTGAAACGAAAATAATCAAATAGAAATGAAAATAATTGAATCGAAAAGAAACAAATTGAATTGAATCGAAAAAAATCAAATCGAATTGAAAATAATCAAATCGAAATGAGAAAAATCGAATCGAATCAAAAATAATTGAATCGAATCTAAAATAAACAAATCTAACTGAAAATAATCAAATCGAATCGAAAAAATTCGAATAGAAAAGAAACGAATTGAATCGACATGAAAATAATCGAATCGAATAGAAAATAATCAAATCGAAACGAAGATAATCAATCGATACAAAAATAATCGAATCGAAACCAAAATGATCAAATCCACATGAAAATAATCGAATCGAATCGAAAATAATCAAATCGAAACTAAAATAATCGAATCGAATCGAAAATAATCAAATTGAATAGGAAATAATCGAATCGAAATGAAAAAAATCAAGTAGAAGCGAAAATAATCGAGTTGAAACCAAAATAATTAAATCGACATGAAAATAATCGAATCGAAATAATAAAATAGAAACGAAAATAATCGAATCAAATCGATAATAACCGAATCGAAATGAAAATTATCGAGTCGCAACCAAAATAATCGAATCGACATGAAAATAATCGAATCGAAATGAAAATAATCGAATGGAATAAAAAGAATAGAATCTAAACAAAAATAATCAAATCGAAATGAAAAAAATGGAATCGAATCGAATCGAATCTAAGAAAATCAAATCACATCGAATCGATAGAAATCGAATGGAATGGAATCAAATCGAATCGAAAAAAATCGAATCGAAACGAAAATAATCGAATTGAAATGAAGATAATCGAATCGAATCGAAAATAATTGAATCGAAACGTAAATAAATCGAAGTGAAAATAAACGAATCGATTTAAAAATTCGAATTGAAACGAAAATAATCGAATCGAATCAAAAACAATCGAGTTGAAACGAAAATAATTGAGTTGAAACAAAAATAATCCAATCGAAATGAAAATCGAATCAAAACGAAAATAATCGAATGGAATAAAAAGAATACAGTCAAAAGAAAAATAATCAAATCGAAATGAAAAAAATGGAATGGAATCGAATCGAATTGAAGAAAATCAAATCGCATCGAATCGATAAATATCGAATGGAATGGAATTGAATCGAAACGAAAATAATCGAATCAAAACGAAGATAATCGAATCGAATAAAAACATAATCGAAACGAAAATAAGCGAATCGAAACGAAAAAAATCGCATCAAAACGAAAATAATCGAATCGAAACCAAAATAATCAATCAAAATGAAAATAATCGAATCGAATCGAAAATAATCACATCAAAACGAAAATAAACGAATCGAATCAAAAAATTCGAATCGAAAAGAAACGAATTGAATCGAATCGAAAAAAATCAAATCGAATAGAAAATAATCGAATTGAAATGAAAAAAATCAAGTAGAAGCGAAAATAATCTAATCGAAACCAAAATAATTAAATGGAAATGAAAATAACCGAATCGAATCGAAAATAATCAAATCGAATCGAAAATAATCAAATCGAATCGGAAATAATGGAATCGAAACCAAAATAATCAAATCGATATGAAAATAATCGAATCGAAAATAATCAAATCGAAACCAAAATAATCGAATCGAAATGAAAAAAATCAAGTAGAAGCGAAAATAATTAAATCGAATCGAAAATAATCTAATCGAAATAAAAATAATCAAATCGAAACGAAAATAATCAAATGGAAACGAAAATAATTGAATCAAAAAGAAGCGAATTGAATTGAATCGAAAAAAATCAAATCGAATCGAAAATAATCAAATCGAAATGAGAAAAATCAAATCGAATCAAAAATAATTGAATCGAATCTAAAACAAATCTAACTGAAAATAATCAAATTGAATCGAAAAAATTCGAATAGAAAAGAAACGAATTGAATCGAATCGAAAAAAATCAAATCGAATAGAAAATAATCAAATCGAAACGAAAATAATCAATTGAAATGAAAATAATCGAATCGAAACCAAAATATTCAAATCCACATGAAAATAATTGATCGAATCGAAAATAATCAAGTCGAATAGAAAATAATCGAATCGAAATGAAAATAATCAATCGAAACGAAAATCGAATCAAATTAAAAATAATCAAATCGAAACGAATATAATCTAATTGAATAGAAAATAATCAAATCGAAACGAAAATAACCGAATCGAAATTAAAATAATTGAATCGAAACGAAAATAAATAATCAAAACGACAATGATCGAATTGAAACGAAAAAAAATCAAATTGAAACACAAAAATAATCGAATCGAAAAGAAAAAAATCCAATCGAATAGCATCGAATCGAAAAAATCGATTCGAATTGAATCGAAAATATCGAATCGAAACGAAAATAAATGAATCAAAACAATAACGATTGAATCGAAACGAAAATAAATGAATCGAAACGAAAAAATCATGTAGAAGCGAAAAAAATCAAATCAAAAATAATCAAATCGAAAATAATCAAATAGAAATGAAAATAATCGAATCGAGATGAGAAAAGTCAAATCGAAACGAAAATAATCGAATCGAAACGAAAATAATCGAATCGAAAAGAAAATAAACGGATCGAATCGAAAAAATTCGAATTGAAAAGAAACGAATTGAATCGACATGAAAATAATCGAATCGGATAGAAAATAATCGAATCGAAACGTAAAAATTCGAATCGAAAAGAAACGAATTAAATCGACATGAAAATAATCAAATCGAATAGAAAATAATCGAATCGAAACAAAAATAATGAATCGAAACGAGAAAAATCGAATTGAAAAGAAAATAATCGAATCGAATCGAAAAAATTCGAATACAAAAGAAACAAATTGAATCGACATGAAAATAATCGAATCGAATAGAAAATAATCGAATCAAAACGAAAATAATCAATCGATACAAAAATAATCGAATTGAAACCAAAATAATCAAATCCACATGAAAATAATCGAATCGAATCAAAAATAATCAAATCGAAACTAAAATAATCAAATCGAATCGAAAATAATCAAATTGAATAGGAAATAATCGAATCGAAATGAAAAAAATCAAGTAGAAGCGAAAATAATCGAGTTGAAACCAAAATAATTAAATCGACATGAAAATAATCGAATCGAAATAATAAAATAGAAACGAAAATAATCGAGTCGCAACCAAAATAATCGAATCGACATGAAAATAATCGAATCGAAACGAAAATAATCGGATGGAATAAAAAGAATAGAATCTAAACAAAAATAATCAAATCGAAATAAAAAAAAGGAATCGAATCGAATCTAAGAAAATCAAATCTCATCGAATCAATAGAAACCGAATGGAATGGAATCGAATCGAATCGAAAAAAATCGAATCGAAATGAAAATAATCGAATCGAAATGAAGATAATCGAGTTGAATAAAAACATAATCGAAACGAAAATAATCGAATCGAAACAAAAAATCGCATCAAAACGAAAATAATCGAAACCAAAATAATCACACAACATGAAAATAATCGAATTGAATCGAAAATAATCACATCGAAACGAAAATAATCAGATAGAATCAAAAGTAATCAAATTGAAACCAAAATAATCGAATCAAATCAACAATAATCGAGTCGAATCGAAAATAATCGAATCGAAATGAAAATAATCGAATCAAAACGAAGATAATCGAATCGAATAAAAACATAATCGAAACGAAAAAAAGCGAATCGAAACGAAAAAAATCGCATCAAAACGAAAATAATCGAATCGAAACCAAAATAATCAATCAAAATGAAAATAATCGAATCGAATCGAAAATAATCACATCAAAACGAAAATAAACGAATCGAATCAAAAAATTCGAATCGAAAAGAAACGAATTGAATCGAATCGAAAAAAATCAAATCGAATAGAAAATAATCGAATTGAAATGAAAAAAATCAAGTAGAAGCGAAAATAATCTAATCGAAACCAAAATAATTAAATGGAAATGAAAATAACCGAATCGAATCGAAAATAATCAAATCGAATCGAAAATAATCAAATCGAATCGGAAATAATGGAATCGAAACCAAAATAATCAAATCGATATGAAAATAATCGAATCGAAAATAATCAAATCGAAACCAAAATAATCGAATCGAAATGAAAAAAATCAAGTAGAAGCGAAAATAATTAAATCGAATCGAAAATAATCTAATCGAAATAAAAATAATCAAATTGAATCAAAAATAATCAAATCGAATCGAAAATAATCAATCGAAACGAAAATAATAGAAACGAAACCAAAATAATCAAATCGACATGAAAATAATGGAATCGAATCGAAAGTAATCAAATAGTAACTAAAATAATCGAATAGAATAGAAAATGATGAAATCGAAACGAAAATAATCAATCGAAATGAAAATCAAATCGAAAACAAAATAATCAAATCGACGTGAAAAAAATCAAATCGAATAGAAAATAATCGAATCAAAACAAAAATAATGAATCAAAACGAGAAAAATCGAATCGAAAAGAAAATAATCGGATCGAATCGAAAAAATTCGAATTGAAAAGAAACGAATTGAATCGACATGAAAATAATCGAATCGAATAGAAAATAATCGAATTGAAACGAAAATAATCAAATAGAAATGAAAATAATCGAATCGAAAAGAAACAAATTGAATTGAATCGAAAAAAATCAAATCGAATTGAAAAAAATCAAATCGAAATGAGAAAAATCGAATCGAATCAAAAATAATTGAATCGAATCTAAAATAAACAAATCTAACTGAAAATAATCAAATCGAATCGAAAAAATTCGAATAGAAAAGAAACGAATTGAATCGACATGAAAATAATCGAATCGAATAGAAAATAATCAAATCGAAACGAAGATAATCGATACAAAAATAATCGAATCGAAACCAAAATAATCAAATCCACATGAAAATAATCGAATCGAATCGAAAATAATCAAATCGAAACTAAAATAATCGAATCGAATCGAAAATAATCAAATTGAATAGGAAATAATCGAATCGAAATGAAAAAAATCAAGTAGAAGCGAAAATAATCGAGTTGAAACCAAAATAATTAAATCGACATGAAAATAATCGAATCGAAATAATAAAATAGAAACGAAAATAATCGAATCAAATCGATAATAACCGAATCGAAATGAAAATTATCGAGTCGCAACCAAAATAATCGAATCGACATGAAAATAATCGAATCGAAATGAAAATAATCGAATGGAATAAAAAGAATAGAATCTAAACAAAAATAATCAAATCGAAATGAAAAAAATGGAATCGAATCGAATCGAATCTAAGAAAATCAAATCACATCGAATCGATAGAAATCGAATGGAATGGAATCAAATCGAATCGAAAAAAATCGAATCGAAACGAAAATAATCGAATCAAAACGAAGATAATCGAATCGAATAAAAACATAATCGAAACGAAAATAAGCGAATCGAAACGAAAAAATCGCATCAAAACGAAAATAATCGAATCGAAACCAAAATAATCAATCAAAATGAAAATAATCGAATCGAATCGAAAATAATCACATCAAAACGAAAATAAACGAATCGAATCAAAAAATTCGAATCGAAAAGAAACGAATTGAATCGAATCGAAAAAAATCAAATCGAATAGAAAATAATCGAATTGAAATGAAAAAAATCAAGTAGAAGCGAAAATAATCTAATCGAAACCAAAATAATTAAATGGAAATGAAAATAACCGAATCGAATCGAAAATAATCAAATCGAATCGAAAATAATCAAATCGAATCGGAAATAATGGAATCGAAACCAAAATAATCAAATCGATATGAAAATAATCGAATCGAAAATAATCAAATCGAAACCAAAATAATCGAATCGAAATGAAAAAAATCAAGTAGAAGCGAAAATAATTAAATCGAATCGAAAATAATCTAATCGAAATAAAAATAATCAAATCGAAACGAAAATAATCAAATAGAAACGAAAATAATTGAATCAAAAAGAAGCGAATTGAATTGAATCGAAAAAAATCAAATCGAATCGAAAATAATCAAATCGAAATGAGAAAAATCAAATCGAATCAAAAATAATTGAATCGAATCTAAAACAAATCTAACTGAAAATAATCAAATTGAATCGAAAAAATTCGAATAGAAAAGAAACGAATTGAATCGAATCGAAAAAAATCAAATCGAATAGAAAATAATCAAATCGAAACGAAAATAATCAATTGAAATGAAAATAATCGAATCGAAACCAAAATATTCAAATCCACATGAAAATAATTGATCGAATCGAAAATAATCAAGTCGAATAGAAAATAATCGAATCGAAATGAAAATAATCAATCGAAACGAAAATCGAATCAAATTAAAAATAATCAAATCGAAACGAATATAATCTAATTGAATAGAAAATAATCAAATCGAAACGAAAATAACCGAATCGAAATTAAAATAATTGAATCGAAACGAAAATAAATAATCAAAACGACAATGATCGAATTGAAACGAAAAAAAATCAAATTGAAAAACAAAAATAATCGAATCGAAAAGAAAAAAATCCAATCGAATAGCATCGAATCGAAAAAATCGATTCGAATTGAATCGAAAATATCGAATCGAAACGAAAATAAATGAATCAAAACAATAACGATTGAATCGAAACGAAAATAAATGAATCGAAACGAAAAAATCATGTAGAAGCGAAAAAAATCAAATCAAAAATAATCAAATCGAAAATAATCAAATAGAAATGAAAATAATCGAATCGAGATGAGAAAAGTCAAATCGAAACGAAAATAATCGAATCGAAACGAAAATAATCGAATCGAAAAGAAAATAAACGGATCGAATCGAAAAAATTCGAATTGAAAAGAAACGAATTGAATCGACATGAAAATAATCGAATCGGATAGAAAATAATCGAATCGAAACGTAAAAATTCGAATCGAAAAGAAACGAATTAAATCGACATGAAAATAATCAAATCGAATAGAAAATAATCGAATCGAAACAAAAATAATGAATCGAAACGAGAAAAATCAAATTGAAAAGAAAATAATCGAATCGAATCGAAAAAATTCGAATACAAAAGAAACAAATTGAATCGACATGAAAATAATCGAATCGAATAGAAAATAATCGAATCAAAACGAAAATAATCAATCGATACAAAAATAATCGAATTGAAACCAAAATAATCAAATCCACATGAAAATAATCGAATCGAATCAAAAATAATCAAATCGAAACTAAAATAATCAAATCGAATCGAAAATAATCAAATCGAATCGGAAATAATGGAATCGAAACCAAAATAATCAAATCGATATGAAAATAATCGAATCGAAAATAATCAAATCGAAACCAAAATAATCGAATCGAAATGAAATAAATCAAGTAGAAGCGAAAATAATTAAATCGAATCGAAAATAATCTAATCGAAATAAAAATAATCAAATCGAAATGAAAATAATCAAATAGAAACGAAAATAATTGAATCAAAAAGAAGCGAATTGAATTGAATCGAAAAAAATCAAATCGAATCGAAAAAAATCAAATCGAAATGAGAAAAATCAAATCGAATCAAAAATAATTGAATCGAATCTAAAACAAATCTAACTGAAAATAATCAAATTGAATCGAAAAAATTCGAATAGAAAAGAAACGAATTGAATCGAATCGAAAAAAATCAAATCGAATAGAAAATAATCAAATCGAAACGAAAATAATCAATTGAAATGAAAATAATCGAATCGAAACCAAAATATTCAAATCCACATGAAAATAATTGATCGAATCGAAAATAATCAAGTCGAATAGAAAATAATCGAATCGAAATGAAAATAATCAATCGAAACGAAAATCGAATCAAATTAAAAATAATCAAATCGAAACGAATATAATCTAATTGAATAGAAAATAATCAAATCGAAACGAAAATAACCGAATCGAAATTAAAATAATTGAATCGAAACGAAAATAAATAATCAAAACGACAATGATCGAATTGAAACGAAAAAAAATCAAATTGAAACACAAAAATAATCGAATCGAAAAGAAAAAAATCCAATCGAATAGCATCGAATCGAAAAAATCGATTCGAATTGAATCGAAAATATCGAATCGAAACGAAAATAAATGAATCAAAACAATAATGATTGAATCGAAACGAAAATAAATGAATCGAAACGAAAAAATCATGTAGAAGCGAAAAAATCAAATCAAAAATAATCAAATCGAAAATAATCAAATAGAAATGAAAATAATCGAATCGAGATGAGAAAAGTCAAATCGAAATGAAAATAATCGAAACGAAAATAATCGAATCGAAAAGAAAATAAACGGATCGAATCGAAAAAATTCGAATTGAAAAGAAACGAATTGAATCGACATGAAAATAATCGAATCGGATAGAAAATAATCGAATCGAAACGTAAAAATTCGAATCGAAAAGAAACGAATTAAATCGACATGAAAATAATCAAATCGAATAGAAAATAATCGAATCGAAACAAAAATAATGAATCGAAACGAGAAAAATCGAATTGAAAAGAAAATAATCGAATCGAATCGAAAAAATTCGAATACAAAAGAAACAAATTGAATCGACATGAAAATAATCGAATCGAATAGAAAATAATCGAATCAAAACGAAAATAATCAATCGATACAAAAATAATCGAATCGAAACCAAAATAATCAAATCCACATGAAAATAATCGAATCGAATCAAAAATAATCAAATCGAAACTAAAATAATCAAATCGAATCGAAAATAATCAAATTGAATAGGAAATAATCGAATCGAAATGAAAAAAATCAAGTAGAAGCGAAAATAATCGAGTTGAAACCAAAATAATTAAATCGACATGAAAATAATCGAATCGAAATAATAAAATAGAAACGAAAATAATCGAGTCGCAACCAAAATAATCGAATCGACATGAAAATAATCGAATCGAAACGAAAATAATCGGATGGAATAAAAAGAATAGAATCTAAACAAAAATAATCAAATCGAAATAAAAAAAAGGAATCGAATCGAATCTAAGAAAATCAAATCTCATCGAATCAATAGAAACCGAATGGAATGGAATCGAATCGAATCGAAAAAAATCGAATCGAAATGAAAATAATCGAATCGAAATGAAGATAATCGAGTTGAATAAAAACATAATCGAAACGAAAATAATCGAATCGAAACAAAAAATCGCATCAAAACGAAAATAATCGAAACCAAAATAATCACACAACATGAAAATAATCGAATTGAATCGAAAATAATCACATCGAAACGAAAATAATCAGATAGAATCAAAAGTAATCAAATTGAAACCAAAATAATCGAATCAAATCAACAATAATCGAGTCGAATCGAAAATAATCGAATCGAAATGAAAAAAATCGAATCGAATCGAAAATAATTGAATCGAAATGTAAATAATCAAATCGAAGTGAAAATAAACGAATCGATTTAAAAATTCGAATTGAAACGAAAATAATCGAATCGAATCAAAAACAATCGAGTTGAAACGAAAATAATTGAGTTGAAACAAAAATAATCCAATCGAAATGAAAATCGAATCAAAACGAAAATAATCGAATGGAATAAAAAGAATACAGTCAAAAGAAAAATAATCAAATCGAAATGAAAAAAATGGAATGGAATCGAATCGAATTGAAGAAAATCAAATCGCATCGAATCGATAAATATCGAATGGAATGGAATTGAATCGAAACGAAAATAATCGAATCAAAACGAAGATAATCGAATCGAATAAAAACATAATCGAAACGAAAATAATCAATCGAAATGAAAATCAAATCGAAGCCAAAATAATCAAATCCACATGAAAAAAATCAAATCGAATTGAAAATAATCAAATCGAAACTAAAATCAAATTGACATGAAAAAAATCAAATCGAATCAAAAATAATCAAATCGAAACAAAAATAATCAAATCGAATCAAAAATAATCAAATCGAATCGAAAATAATCAATCGAAACGAAAATAATAGAAACGAAACCAAAATAATCAAATCGACATGAAAATAATGGAATCGAATCGAAAGTAATCAAATAGTAACTAAAATAATCGAATAGAATAGAAAATGATGAAATCGAAACGAAAATAATCAATCGAAATGAAAATCAAATCGAAAACAAAATAATCAAATCGACGTGAAAAAAATCAAATCGAATAGAAAATAATCGAATCAAAACAAAAATAATGAATCAAAACGAGAAAAATCGAATCGAAAAGAAAATAATCGGATCGAATCGAAAAAATTCGAATTGAAAAGAAACGAATCGACATGAAAATAATCGAATCGAATAGAAAATAATCGAATTGAAACGAAAATAATCAAATAGAAATAAAATAATCGAATCGAAAAGAAACAAATTGAATTGAACCGAAAAAAATCAAATCGAATTGAAAATAATCAAATCGAAATGAGAAAAATCGAATCGAATCAAAAATAATTGAATCGAATCTAAAATAAACAAATCTAACTGAAAATAATCAAATCGAATCGAAAAAATTCGAATAGAAAAGAAACGAATTGAATCGACATGAAAATAATCGAATCGAATAGAAAATAATCAAATCGAAACGAAGATAATCAATCGATACAAAAATAATCGAATCGAAACCAAAATAATCAAATCCACATGAAAATAATCGGATCGAATCGAAAAAATTCGAATACAAAAGAAACAAATTGAATCGACATGAAAATAATCGAATCGAATAGAAAATAATCGAATCAAAACGAAGATAATCAATCGATACAAAAATAATCGAATCGAAACCAAAATAATCAAATCCACATGAAAATAATCGGATCGAATCGAAAAAATTCGAATTGAAAAGAAACGAATCGACATGAAAATAATCAAATCGAAACGAATATAATCTAATTGAATAGAAAATAATCAAATCGAAACGAAAATAACCGAATCGAAATTAAAATAATTGAATCGAAACGAAAATAAATAATCAAAACGACAATGATCGAATTGAAACGAAAAAAAATCAAATTGAAACACAAAAATAATCGAATCGAAAAGAAAAAAATCCAATCGAATAGCATCGAATCGAAAAAATCGATTCGAATTGAATCGAAAATATCGAATCGAAACGAAAATAAATGAATCAAAACAATAATGATTGAATCGAAACGAAAATAAATGAATCGAAACGAAAAAATCATGTAGAAGCGAAAAAATCAAATCAAAAATAATCAAATCGAAAATAATCAAATAGAAATGAAAATAATCGAATCGAGATGAGAAAAGTCAAATCGAAATGAAAATAATCGAATCGAAACGAAAATAATCGAATCGAAAAGAAAATAAACGGATCGAATCGAAAAAATTCGAATTGAAAAGAAACGAATTGAATCGACATGAAAATAATCGAATCGGATAGAAAATAATCGAATCGAAACGTAAAAATTCGAATCGAAAAGAAACGAATTAAATCGACATGAAAATAATCGAATCGAATAGAAAATAATCGAATCGAAACAAAAATAATGAATCGAAACGAGAAAAATCGAATTGAAAAGAAAATAATCGAATCGAATCGAAAAAATTCGAATACAAAAGAAACAAATTGAATCGACATGAAAATAATCGAATCGAATAGAAAATAATCGAATCAAAACGAAAATAATCAATCGATACAAAAATAATCGAATCGAAACCAAAATAATCAAATCCACATGAAAATAATCGAATCGAATCAAAAATAATCAAATCGAAACTAAAATAATCAAATCGAATCGAAAATAATCAAATTGAATAGGAAATAATCGAATCGAAATGAAAAAAATCAAGTGGAAGCGAAAATAATCGAGTTGAAACCAAAATAATTAAATCGACATGAAAATAATCGAATCGAAATAATAAAATAGAAACGAAAATAATCGAGTCGCAACCAAAATAATCGAATCGACATGAAAATAATCGAATCGAAACGAAAATAATCGGATGGAATAAAAAGAATAGAATCTAAACAAAAATAATCAAATCGAAATAAAAAAAAGGAATCGAATCGAATCTAAGAAAATCAAATCTCATCGAATCAATAGAAACCGAATGGAATGGAATCGAATCGAATCGAAAAAAATCGAATCGAAATGAAAATAATCGAATCGAAATGAAGATAATCGAGTTGAATAAAAACATAATCGAAACGAAAATAATCGAATCGAAACAAAAAATCGCATCAAAACGAAAATAATCGAAACCAAAATAATCACACAACATGAAAATAATCGAATTGAATCGAAAATAATCACATCGAAACGAAAATAATCAGATAGAATCAAAAGTAATCAAATTGAAACCAAAATAATCGAATCAAATCAACAATAATCGAGTCGAATCGAAAATAATCGAATCGAAATGAAAATAATCGAATCGAATCGAAAATAATTGAATCGAAATGTAAATAATCAAATCGAAGTGAAAATAAACGAATCGATTTAAAAATTCGAATTGAAACGAAAATAATCGAATCGAATCAAAAACAATCGAGTTGAAACGAAAATAATGGAGTTGAAACAAAAATAATCCAATCGAAATGAAAATCGAATCAAAACGAAAATAATCGAATGGAATAAAAAGAATACAGTCAAAAGAAAAATAATCAAATCGAAATGAAAAAAATGGAATGGAATCGAATCGAATTGAAGAAAATCAAATCGCATCGAATCGATAAATATCGAATGGAATGGAATTGAATCGAAACGAAAATAATCGAATCAAAACGAAGATAATCGAATCGAATAAAAACATAATCGAAACGAAAATAATCAATCGAAATGAAAATCAAATCGAAGCCAAAATAATCAAATCCACATGAAAAAAATCAAATCGAATCGAAAATAATCAAATCGAAACTAAAATCATATCGACATGAAAAAAATCAAATCGAATTGAAAATAATCAAATCGAAACTAAAATCAAATTGACATGAAAAAAATCAAATCGAATCAAAAATAATCAAATCGAAACAAAAATAATCAAATTGAATCAAAAATAATCAAATCGAATCGAAAATAATCAATCGAAACGAAAATAATAGAAACGAAACCAAAATAATCAAATCGACATGAAAATAATGGAATCGAATCGAAAGTAATCAAATAGTAACTAAAATAATCGAATAGAATAGAAAATGATGAAATCGAAACGAAAATAATCAATCGAAATGAAAATCAAATCGAAAACAAAATAATCAAATCGACGTGAAAAAAATCAAATCGAATAGAAAATAATCGAATCAAAACAAAAATAATGAATCAAAACGAGAAAAATCGAATCGAAAAGAAAATAATCGGATCGAATCGAAAAAATTCGAATTGAAAAGAAGCGAATTGAATCGACATGAAAATAATCGAATCGAATAGAAAATAATCGAATTGAAACGAAAATAATCAAATAGAAATGAAAATAATCGAATCGAAAAGAAACAAATTGAATTGAATCGAAAAAAATCAAATCGAATTGAAAATAATCAAATCGAAATGAGAAAAATCGAATCGAATCAAAAATAATTGAATCGAATCTAAAATAAACAAATCTAACTGAAAATAATCAAATCGAATCGAAAAAATTCGAATAGAAAAGAAACGAATTGAATCGACATGAAAATAATCGAATAGAATAGAAAATAATCAAATCGAAACGAAGATAATCAATCGATACAAAAATAATCGAATCGAAACCAAAATAATCAAATCCACATGAAAATAATCGAATCGAATCGAAAATAATCAAATCGAAACTAAAATAATCGAATCGAATCGAAAATAATCAAATTGAATAGGAAATAATCGAATCGAAATGAAAAAAATCAAGTAGAAGCGAAAATAATCGAGTTGAAACCAAAATAATTAAATCGACATGAAAATAATCGAATCGAAATAATAAAATAGAAACGAAAATAATCGAATCAAATCGATAATAACCGAATCGAAATGAAAATTATCGAGTCGCAACCAAAATAATCGAATCGACATGAAAATAATCGAATCGAAATGAAAATAATCGGATGGAATAAAAAGAATAGAATCTAAACAAAAATAATCAAATCGAAATGAAAAAAATGGAATCGAATCGAATCGAATCTAAGAAAATCAAATCACATCGAATCGATAGAAATCGAATGGAATGGAATCAAATCGAATCGAAAAAAATCGAATCGAAACGAAAATAATCGAATCGAAATGAAGATAATCGAATCGAATCGAAAATAATTGAATCGAAACGTAAATAATCAAATCGAAGTGAAAATAAACGAATCGATTTAAAAATTCGAATTGAAACGAAAATAATCGAATCGAATCAAAAACAATCGAGTTGAAACGAAAATAATTGAGTTGAAACAAAAATAATCCAATCGAAATGAAAATCGAATCAAAACGAAAATAATCGAATGGAATAAAAAGAATACAGTCAAAAGAAAAATAATCAAATCGAAATGAAAAAAATGGAATGGAATCGAATCGAATTGAAGAAAATCAAATCGCATCGAATCGATAAATATCGAATGGAATGGAATTGAATCGAAACGAAAATAATCGAATCAAAACGAAGATAATCGAATCGAATAAAAACATAATCAAAACGAAAATAAGCGAATCGAAACGAAAAAAATCGCATCAAAACGAAAATAATCGAATCGAAACCAAAATAATCAATCAAAATGAAAATAATCGAATCGAATCGAAAATAATCACATCAAAACGAAAATAAACGAATCGAATCAAAAAATTCGAATCGAAAAGAAACGAATTGAATCGAAAAAAATCAAATCGAATAGAAAATAATCGAATTGAAATGAAAAAAATCAAGTAGAAGCGAAAATAATCTAATCGAAACCAAAATAATTAAATGGAAATGAAAATAACCGAATCGAATCGAAAATAATCAAATCGAATCGAAAATAATCAAATCGAATCGGAAATAATGGAATCGAAACCAAAATAATCAAATCGATATGAAAATAATCGAATCGAAAATAATCAAATCGAAACCAAAATAATCGAATCGAAATGAAAAAAATCAAGTAGAAGCGAAAATAATTAAATCGAATCGAAAATAATCTAATCGAAATAAAAATAATCAAATCGAAACGAAAATAATCAAATAGAAACGAAAATAATTGAATCAAAAAGAAGCGAATTGAATTGAATCAAAAAAAATCAAATCGAATCGAAAATAATCAAATCGAAATGAGAAAAATCAAATCGAATCAAAAATAATTGAATCGAATCTAAAACAAATCTAACTGAAAATAATCAAATTGAATCGAAAAAATTCGAATAGAAAAGAAACGAATTGAATCGAATCGAAAAAAATCAAATCGAATAGAAAATAATCAAATCGAAACGAAAATAATCAATTGAAATGAAAATAATCGAATCGAAACCAAAATATTCAAATCCACATGAAAATAATTGATCGAATCGAAAATAATCAAGTCGAATAGAAAATAATCGAATCGAAATGAAAATAATCAATCGAAACGAAAATCGAATCAAATTAAAAATAATCAAATCGAAACGAATATAATCTAATTGAATAGAAAATAATCAAATCGAAACGAAAATAACCGAATCGAAATTAAAATAATTGAATCGAAACGAAAATAAATAATCAAAACGACAATGATCGAATTGAAACGAAAAAAAATCAAATTGAAACACAAAAATAATCGAATCGAAAAGAAAAAAATCCAATCGAATAGCATCGAATCGAAAAAATCGATTCGAATTGAATCGAAAATATCGAATCGAAACGAAAATAAATGAATCAAAACAATAACGATTGAATCGAAACGAAAATAAATGAATCGAAACGAAAAAATCATGTAGAAGCGAAAAAAATCAAATCAAAAATAATCAAATCGAAAATAATCAAATAGAAATGAAAATAATCGAATCGAGATGAGAAAAGTCAAATCGAAATGAAAATAATCGAATCGAAACGAAAATAATCGAATCGAAAAGAAAATAAACGGATCGAATCGAAAAAATTCGAATTGAAAAGAAACGAATTGAATCGACATGAAAATAATCGAATCGGATAGAAAATAATCGAATCGAAACGTAAAAATTCGAATCGAAAAGAAACGAATTAAATCGACATGAAAATAATCAAATCGAATAGAAAATAATCGAATCGAAACAAAAATAATGAATCGAAACGAGAAAAATCGAATTGAAAAGAAAATAATCGAATCGAATCGAAAAAATTCGAATACAAAAGAAACAAATTGAATCGACATGAAAATAATCGAATCGAATAGAAAATAATCGAATCAAAACGAAAATAATCAATCGATACAAAAATAATCGAATTGAAACCAAAATAATCAAATCCACATGAAAATAATCGAATCGAATCAAAAATAATCAAATCGAAACTAAAATAATCAAATCGAATCGAAAATAATCAAATTGAATAGGAAATAATCGAATCGAAATGAAAAAAATCAAGTAGAAGCGAAAATAATCGAGTTGAAACCAAAATAATTAAATCGACATGAAAATAATCGAATCGAAATAATAAAATAGAAACGAAAATAATCGAGTCGCAACCAAAATAATCGAATCGACATGAAAATAATCGAATCGAAACGAAAATAATCGGATGGAATAAAAAGAATAGAATCTAAACAAAAATAATCAAATCGAAATAAAAAAAAGGAATCGAATCGAATCTAAGAAAATCAAATCTCATCGAATCAATAGAAACCGAATGGAATGGAATCGAATCGAATCGAAAAAAATCGAATCGAAATGAAAATAATCGAATCGAAATGAAGATAATCGAGTTGAATAAAAACATAATCGAAACGAAAATAATCGAATCGAAACAAAAAATCGCATCAAAACGAAAATAATCGAAACCAAAATAATCACACAACATGAAAATAATCGAATTGAATCGAAAATAATCACATCGAAACGAAAATAATCAGATAGAATCAAAAGTAATCAAATTGAAACCAAAATAATCGAATCAAATCAACAATAATCGAGTCGAATCGAAAATAATCGAATCGAAATGAAAATAATCGAATCGAATCGAAAATAATTGAATCGAAATGTAAATAATCAAATCGAAGTGAAAATAAACGAATCGATTTAAAAATTCGAATTGAAACGAAAATAATCGAATCGAATCAAAAACAATCGAGTTGAAACGAAAATAATTGAGTTGAAACAAAAATAATCCAATCGAAATGAAAATCGAATCAAAACGAAAATAATCGAATGGAATAAAAAGAATACAGTCAAAAGAAAAATAATCAAATCGAAATGAAAAAAATGGAATGGAATCGAATCGAATTGAAGAAAATCAAATCGCATCGAATCGATAAATATCGAATGGAATGGAATTGAATCGAAACGAAAATAATCGAATCAAAACGAAGATAATCGAATCGAATAAAAACATAATCGAAACGAAAATAATCAATCGAAATGAAAATCAAATCGAAGCCAAAATAATCAAATCCACATGAAAAAAATCAAATCGAATCGAAAATAATCAAATCGAAACTAAAATCATATCGACATGAAAAAAATCAAATCGAATTGAAAATAATCAAATCGAAACTAAAATCAAATTGACATGAAAAAAATCAAATCGAATCAAAAATAATCAAATCGAAACAAAAATAATCAAATCGAATCAAAAATAATCAAATCGAATCGAAAATAATCAATCGAAACGAAAATAATAGAAACGAAACCAAAATAATCAAATCGACATGAAAATAATGGAATCGAATCGAAAGTAATCAAATAGTAACTAAAATAATCGAATAGAATAGAAAATGATGAAATCGAAACGAAAATAATCAATCGAAATGAAAATCAAATCGAAAACAAAATAATCAAATCGACATGAAAAAAATCAAATCGAATAGAAAATAATCGAATCAAAACAAAAATAATGAATCAAAACGAGAAAAATCGAATCGAAAAGAAAATAATCGGATCGAATCGAAAAAATTCGAATTGAAAAGAAACGAATCGACATGAAAATAATCGAATCGAATAGAAAATAATCGAATTGAAACGAAAATAATCAAATAGAAATGAAAATAATCGAATCGAAAAGAAACAAATTGAATTGAACCGAAAAAAATCAAATCGAATTGAAAATAATGAAATCGAAATGAGAAAAATCGAATCGAATCAAAAATAATTGAATCGAATCTAAAATAAACAAATCTAACTGAAAATAATCAAATCGAATCGAAAAAATTCGAATAGAAAGGAAACGAATTGAATCGACATGAAAATAATCGAATCGAATAGAAAATAATCAAATCGAAACGAAGATAATCAATCGATACAAAAATAAACCAAAATAATCAAATCCACATGAAAATAATCGGATCGAATCGAAAAAATTCGAATACAAAAGAAACAAATTGAATCGACATGAAAATAATCGAATCGAATAGAAAATAATCGAATCAAAACGAAGATAATCAATCGATACAAAAATAATCGAATCGAAACCAAAATAATCAAATCCACATGAAAATAATCGGATCGAATCGAAAAAATTCGAATTGAAAAGAAACGAATCGACATGAAAATAATCAAATCGAAACGAATATAATCTAATTGAATAGAAAATAATCAAATCGAAACGAAAATAACCGAATCGAAATTAAAATAATTGAATCGAAACGAAAATAAATAATCAAAACGACAATGATCGAATTGAAACGAAAAAAAATCAAATTGAAACACAAAAATAATCGAATCGAAAAGAAAAAAATCCAATCGAATAGCATCGAATCGAAAAAATCGATTCGAATTGAATCGAAAATATCGAATCGAAACGAAAATAAATGAATCAAAACAATAATGATTGAATCGAAACGAAAATAAATGAATCGAAACGAAAAAATCATGTAGAAGCGAAAAAAATCAAATCAAAAATAATCAAATCGAAAATAATCAAATAGAAATGAAAATAATCGAATCGAGATGAGAAAAGTCAAATCGAAATGAAAATAATCGAATCGAAACGAAAATAATCGAATCGAAAAGAAAATAAACGGATCGAATCGAAAAAATTCGAATTGAAAAGAAACGAATTGAATCGACATGAAAATAATCGAATCGGATAGAAAATAATCGAATCGAAACGTAAAAATTCGAATCGAAAAGAAACGAATTAAATCGACATGAAAATAATCAAATCGAATAGAAAATAATCGAATCGAAACAAAAAAAATGAATCGAAACGAGAAAAATCGAATTGAAAAGAAAATAATCGAATCGAATTGAAAAAATTCGAATACAAAAGAAACAAATTGAATCGACATGAAAATAATCGAATCAAATAGAAAATAATCGAATCAAAACGAAAATAATCAATCGATACAAAAATAATCGAATTGAAACCAAAATAATCAAATCCACATGAAAATAATCGAATCGAATCAAAAATAATCAAATCGAAACTAAAATAATCAAATCGAATCGAAAATAATCAAATTGAATAGGAAATAATCGAATCGAAATGAAAAAAATCAAGTAGAAGCGAAAATAATCGAGTTGAAACCAAAATAATTAAATCGACATGAAAATAATCGAATCAAAATAATAAAATAGAAACGAAAATAATCGAATCAAATCGATAATAACCGAATCGAAATGAAAATTATCGAGTCGCAACCAAAATAATCGAATCGACATGAAAATAATCGAATCGAAATGAAAATAATCGAATGGAATAAAAAGAATAGAATCTAAACAAAAATAATCAAATCGAAATGAAAAAAATGGAATCGAATCGAATCCAATCTAAGAAAATCAAATCACATCGAATCGATAGAAATCGAATGGAATGGAATCAAATCGAATCGAAAAAAATCGAATCGAAACGAAAATAATCGAATCGAAATGAAGATAATCGAATCGAATCGAAAATAATTGAATCGAAACGTAAATAATCAAATCGAAGTGAAAATAAACGAATCGATTTAAAAATTCGAATTGAAACGAAAATAATCGAATCGAATCAAAAACAATCGAGTTGAAACGAAAATAATTGAGTTGAAACAAAAATAATCCAATCGAAATGAAAATCGAATCAAAACGAAAATAATCGAATGGAATAAAAAGAATACAGTCAAAAGAAAAATAATCAAATCGAAATGAAAAAAATGGAATGGAATCGAATCGAATTGAAGAAAATCAAATCGCATCGAATCGATAAATATCGAATGGAATGGAATTGAATCGAAACGAAAATAATCGAATCAAAACGAAGATAATCGAATCGAATAAAAACATAATCGAAACGAAAATAAGCGAATCGAAATGAAAAAAATCGCATCAAAACGAAAATAATCGAATCGAAACCAAAATAATCAATCAAAATGAAAATAATCGAATCGAATCGAAAATAATCACATCAAAACGAAAATAAACGAATCGAATCAAAAAATTCGAATCGAAAAGAAACGAATTGAATCGAATCGAAAAAAATCAAATCGAATAGAAAATAATCGAATTGAAATGAAAAAAATCAAGTAGAAGCGAAAATAATCTAATCGAAACCAAAATAATTAAATGGAAATGAAAATAACCGAATCGAATCGAAAATAATCAAATCGAATCGAAAATAATCAAATCGAATCGGAAATAATGGAATCGAAACCAAAATAATCAAATCGATATGAAAATAATCGAATCGAAAATAATCAAATCGAAACCAAAATAATCGAATCGAAATGAAAAAAATCAAGTAGAAGCGAAAATAATTAAATCGAATCGAAAATAATCTAATCGAAATAAAAATAATCAAATCGAAATGAAAATAATCAAATAGAAACGAAAATAATTGAATCAAAAAGAAGCGAATTGAATTGAATCGAAAAAAATCAAATCGAATCGAAAATAATCAAATCGAAATGAGAAAAATCAAATCGAATCAAAAATAATTGAATCGAATCTAAAACAAATCTAACTGAAAATAATCAAATTGAATCGAAAAAATTCGAATAGAAAAGAAACGAATTGAATCGAATCGAAAAAAATCAAATCGAATAGAAAATAATCAAATCGAAACGAAAATAATCAATTGAAATGAAAATAATCGAATCGAAACCAAAATATTCAAATCCACATGAAAATAATTGATCGAATCGAAAATAATCAAGTCGAATAGAAAATAATCGAATCGAAATGAAAATAATCAATCGAAACGAAAATCGAATCAAATTAAAAATAATCAAATCGAAACGAATATAATCTAATTGAATAGAAAATAATCAAATCGAAACGAAAATAACCGAATCGAAATTAAAATAATTGAATCGAAACGAAAATAAATAATCAAAACGACAATGATCGAATTGAAACGAAAAAAAATCAAATTGAAACACAAAAATAATCGAATCGAAAAGAAAAAAATCCAATCGAATAGCATCGAATCGAAAAAATCGATTCGAATTGAATCGAAAATATCGAATCGAAATGAAAATAAATGAATCAAAACAATAATGATTGAATCGAAACGAAAATAAATGAATCGAAACGAAAAAATCATGTAGAAGCGAAAAAAATCAAATCAAAAATAATCAAATCGAAAATAATCAAATAGAAATGAAAATAATCGAATCGAGATGAGAAAAGTCAAATCGAAATGAAAATAATCGAATCGAAACGAAAATAATCGAATCGAAAAGAAAATAAACGGATCGAATCGAAAAAATTCGAATTGAAAAGAAACGAATTGAATCGACATGAAAATAATCGAATCGGATAGAAAATAATCGAATCGAAACGTAAAAATTCGAATCGAAAAGAAACGAATTAAATCGACATGAAAATAATCAAATCGAATAGAAAATAATCGAATCGAAACAAAAATAATGAATCGAAACGAGAAAAATCGAATTGAAAAGAAAATAATCGAATCGAATCGAAAAAATTCGAATACAAAAGAAACAAATTGAATCGACATGAAAATAATCGAATCGAATAGAAAATAATCGAATCAAAACGAAAATAATCAATCGATACAAAAATAATCGAATTGAAACCAAAATAATCAAATCCACATGAAAATAATCGAATCAAATCAAAAATAATCAAATCGAAACTAAAATAATCAAATCGAATCGAAAATAATCAAATTGAATAGGAAATAATCGAATCGAAATGAAAAAAATCAAGTAGAAGCGAAAATAATCGAGTTGAAACCAAAATAATTAAATCGACATGAAAATAATCGAATCGAAATAATAAAATAGAAACGAAAATAATCGAGTCGCAACCAAAATAATCGAATCGACATGAAAATAATCGAATCGAAACGAAAATAATCGGATGGAATAAAAAGAATAGAATCTAAACAAAAATAATCAAATCGAAATAAAAAAAAGGAATCGAATCGAATCTAAGAAAATCAAATCTCATCGAATCAATAGAAACCGAATGGAATGGAATCGAATCGAATCGAAAAAAATCGAATCGAAATGAAAATAATCGAATCGAAATGAAGATAATCGAGTTGAATAAAAACATAATCGAAACGAAAATAATCGAATCGAAACAAAAAATCGCATCAAAACGAAAATAATCGAAACCAAAATAATCACACAACATGAAAATAATCGAATTGAATCGAAAATAATCACATCGAAACGAAAATAATCAGATAGAATCAAAAGTAATCAAATTGAAACCAAAATAATCGAATCAAATCAACAATAATCGAGTCGAATCGAAAATAATCGAATCGAAATGAAAATAATCGAATCGAATCGAAAATAATTGAATCGAAATGTAAATAATCAAATCGAAGTGAAAATAAACGAATCGATTTAAAAATTCGAATTGAAACGAAAATAATCGAATCGAATCAAAAACAATCGAGTTGAAACGAAAATAATTGAGTTGAAACAAAAATAATCCAATCGAAATGAAAATCGAATCAAAACGAAAATAATCGAATGGAATAAAAAGAATACAGTCAAAAGAAAAATAATCAAATCGAAATGAAAAAAATGGAATGGAATCGAATCGAATTGAAGAAAATCAAATCGCATCGAATCGATAAATATCGAATGGAATGGAATTGAATCGAAACGAAAATAATCGAATCAAAACGAAGATAATCGAATCGAATAAAAACATAATCGAAACGAAAATAATCAATCGAAATGAAAATCAAATCGAAGCCAAAATAATCAAATCCACATGAAAAAAATCAAATCGAATCGAAAATAATCAAATCGAAACTAAAATCATATCGACATGAAAAAAATCAAATCGAATTGAAAATAATCAAATCGAAACTAAAATCAAATTGACATGAAAAAAATCAAATCGAATCAAAAATAATCAAATCGAAACAAAAATAATCAAATTGAATCAAAAATAATCAAATCGAATCGAAAATAATCAATCGAAACGAAAATAATAGAAACGAAACCAAAATAATCAAATCGACATGAAAATAATGGAATCGAATCGAAAGTAATCAAATAGTAACTAAAATAATCGAATAGAATAGAAAATGATGAAATCGAAACGAAAATAATCAATCGAAATGAAAATCAAATCGAAAACAAAATAATCAAATCGACATGAAAAAAATCAAATCGAATAGAAAATAATCGAATCAAAACAAAAATAATGAATCAAAACGAGAAAAATCGAATCGAAAAGAAAATAATCGGATCGAATCGAAAAAATTCGAATTGAAAAGAAACGAATTGAATCGACATGAAAATAATCGAATCGAATAGAAAATAATCGAATTGAAACGAAAATAATCAAATAGAAATGAAAATAATCGAATCGAAAAGAAACAAATTGAATTGAATCGAAAAAAATCAAATCGAATTGAAAATAATCAAATCGAAATGAGAAAAATCGAATCGAATCAAAAATAATTGAATCGAATCTAAAATAAACAAATCTAACTGAAAATAATCAAATCGAATCGAAAAAATTCGAATAGAAAAGAAACGAATTGGATCGACATGAAAATAATCGAATCGAATAGAAAATAATCAAATCGAAACGAAGATAATCAATCGATACAAAAATAATCGAATCGAAACCAAAATAATCAAATCCACATGAAAATAATCGAATCGAATCGAAAATAATCAAATCGAAACTAAAATAATCGAATCGAATCGAAAATAATCAAATTGAATAGGAAATAATCGAATCGAAATGAAAAAAATCAAGTAGAAGCGAAAATAATCGAGTTGAAACCAAAATAATTAAATCGACATGAAAATAATCGAATCGAAATAATAAAATAGATACGAAAATAATCGAGTCGCAACCAAAATAATCGAATCGACATGAAAATAATCGAATCGAAACGAAAATAATCGGATGGAATAAAAAGAATAGAATCTAAACAAAAATAATCAAATCGAAATAAAAAAAAGGAATCGAATCGAATCTAAGAAAATCAAATCTCATCGAATCAATAGAAACCGAATGGAATGGAATCGAATCGAATCGAAAAAAATCGAATCGAAATGAAAATAATCGAATCGAAATGAAGATAATCGAGTTGAATAAAAACATAATCGAAACGAAAATAATCGAATCGAAACAAAAAATCGCATCAAAACGAAAATAATCGAAACCAAAATAATCACACAACATGAAAATAATCGAATTGAATCGAAAATAATCACATCGAAACGAAAATAATCAGATAGAATCAAAAGTAATCAAATTGAAACCAAAATAATCGAATCAAATCAACAATAATCGAGTCGAATCGAGAATAATCGAATTGAAATGAAAATAATCGAATCAAAACGAAGATAATCGAATTGAATAAAAACATAATCGAAACGAAAATAAGCGAATCGAAACGAAAAAATCGCATCAAAACGAAAATAATCGAATCGAAACCAAAATAATCAATCAAAATGAAAATAATCGAATCGAATCGAAAATAATCACATCAAAACGAAAATAAACGAATCGAATCAAAAAATTCGAATCGAAAAGAAACGAATTGAATCGAATCGAAAAAAATCAAATCGAATAGAAAATAATCGAATTGAAATGAAAAAAATCAAGTAGAAGCGAAAATAATCTAATCGAAACCAAAATAATTAAATGGAAATGAAAATAACCGAATCGAATCGAAAATAATCAAATCGAATCGAAAATAATCAAATCGAATCGGAAATAATGGAATCGAAACCAAAATAATCAAATCGATATGAAAATAATCGAATCGAAAATAATCAAATCGAAACCAAAATAATCGAATCGAAATGAAAAAAATCAAGTAGAAGCGAAAATAATTAAATCGAATCGAAAATAATCTAATCGAAATAAAAATAATCAAATCGAAACGAAAATAATCAAATAGAAACGAAAATAATTGAATCAAAAAGAAGCGAATTGAATTGAATCGAAAAAAATCAAATCGAATTGAAAATAATCAAATCGAAATGAGAAAAATCGAATCGAATCAAAAATAATTGAATCGAATCTAAAATAAACAAATCTAACTGAAAATAATGAAATCGAATCGAAAAAATTCGAATAGAAAAGAAACGAATTGAATCGACATGAAAATAATCGAATCAAATAGAAAATAATCAAATCGAAACGAAGATAATCAATCGATACAAAAATAATCGAATCGAAACCAAAATAATCAAATCCACATGAAAATAATCGAATTGAATCGAAAATAATCAAATCGAAACTAAAAATAATCGAATCGAATCGAAAATAATCAAATTGAATAGGAAATAATCGAATCGAAATGAAAAAAATCAAGTAGAAGCGAAAAAAATAATCGAGTTGAAACCAAAATAATTAAATCGACATGAAAATAATCGAATCGAAATAATAAAATAGAAACGAAAATAATCGAATCAAATCGATAATAACCGAATCGAAATGAAAATTATCGAGTCGCAACCAAAATAATCGAATCGACATGAAAATAATCGAATCGAAATGAAAATAATCGAATGGAATAAAAAGAATAGAATCTAAACAAAAATAATCAAATCGAAATGAAAAAAATGGAATCGAATCGAATCCAATCTAAGAAAATCAAATCACATCGAATCGATAGAAATCGAATGGAATGGAATCAAATCGAATCGAAAAAAATCGAATCGAAACGAAAATAATCGAATCGAAATGAAGATAATCGAATCGAATCGAAAATAATTGAATCGAAATGTAAATAATCAAATCGAAGTGAAAATAAACGAATCGATTTAAAAATTCGAATTGAAACGAAAATAATCGAATCGAATCAAAAACAATCGAGTTGAAACGAAAATAATTGAGTTGAAACAAAAATAATCCAATCGAAATGAAAATTGAATCAAAACGAAAATAATCGAATGGAATAAAAAGAATACAATCAAAAGAAAAATAATCAAATCGAAATGAAAAAAATGGAATGGAATCGAATCGAATTGAAGAAAATCAAATCGCATCGAATCGATAAATATCGAATGGAATGGAATTGAATCGAAACGAAAATAATCGAATCAAAACGAAGATAATCGAATCGAATAAAAACATAATCGAAACGAAAATAAGCGAATCGAAACGAAAAAATCGCATCAAAACGAAAATAATCGAATCGAAACCAAAATAATCAATCAAAATGAAAATAATCGAATCGAATCGAAAATAATCACATCAAAACGAAAATCAACGAATCGAATCAAAAAATTCGAATCGAAAAGAAACGAATTGAATCGAATCGAAAAAAATCAAATCGAATAGAAAATAATCGAATTGAAATGAAAAAAATCAAGTAGAAGCGAAAATAATCTAATCGAAACCAAAATAATTAAATGGAAATGAAAATAACCGAATCGAATCGAAAATAATCAAATCGAATCGAAAATAATCAAATCGAATCGGAAATAATGGAATCGAAACCAAAATAATCAAATCGATATGAAAATAATCGAATCGAAAATAATCAAATCGAAACCAAAATAATCGAATCGAAATGAAAAAAATCAAGTAGAAGCGAAAATAATTAAATCGAATCGAAAATAATCTAATCGAAATAAAAATAATCAAATCGAAACGAAAATAATCAAATAGAAACGAAAATAATTGAATCAAAAAGAAGCGAATTGAATTGAATCGAAAAAAATCAAATCGAATCGAAAATAATCAAATCGAAATGAGAAAAATCAAATCGAATCAAAAATAATTGAATCGAATCTAAAACAAATCTAACTGAAAATAATCAGATTGAATCGAAAAAATTCGAATAGAAAAGAAACGAATTGAATCGAATCGAAAAAAATCAAATCGAATAGAAAATAATCTAATCGAAACGAAAATAATCAATTGAAATGAAAATAATCGAATCGAAACCAAAATATTCAAATCCACATGAAAATAATTGATCGAATCGAAAATAATCAAGTCGAATAGAAAATAATCGAATCGAAATGAAAATAATCAATCGAAACGAAAATCGAATCAAATTAAAAATAATCAAATCGAAACGAATATAATCTAATTGAATAGAAAATAATCAAATCGAAACGAAAATAACCGAATCGAAATTAAAATAATTGAATCGAAACGAAAATAAATAATCAAAACGACAATGATCGAATTGAAACGAAAAAAAATCAAATTGAAACACAAAAATAATCGAATCGAAAAGAAAAAAATCCAATCGAATAGCATCGAATCGAAAAAATCGATTCGAATTGAATCGAAAATATCGAATCGAAACGAAAATAAATGAATCAAAACAATAATGATTGAATCGAAACGAAAATAAATGAATCGAAACGAAAAAATCATGTAGAAGCGAAAAAAATCAAATCAAAAATAATCAAATCGAAAATAATCAAATAGAAATGAAAATAATCGAATCGAGATGAGAAAAGTCAAATCGAAATGAAAATAATCGAATCGAAACGAAAATAATCGAATCGAAAAGAAAATAAACGGATCGAATCGAAAAAATTCGAATTGAAAAGAAACGAATTGAATCGACATGAAAATAATCGAATCGGATAGAAAATAATCGAATCGAAACGTAAAAATTCGAATCGAAAAGAAACGAATTAAATCGACATGAAAATAATCAAATCGAATAGAAAATAATCGAATCGAAACAAAAATAATGAATCGAAACGAGAAAAATCGAATTGAAAAGAAAATAATCGAATCGAATCGAAAAAATTCGAATACAAAAGAAACAAATTGAATCGACATGAAAATAATCGAATCGAATAGAAAATAATCGAATCAAAACGAAAATAATCAATCGATACAAAAATAATCGAATTGAAACCAAAATAATCAAATCCACATGAAAATAATCGAATCGAATCAAAAATAATCAAATCGAAACTAAAATAATCAAATCGAATCGAAAATAATCAAATTGAATAGGAAATAATCGAATCGAAATGAAAAAAATCAAGTAGAAGCGAAAATAATCGAGTTGAAACCAAAATAATTAAATCGACATGAAAATAATCGAATCGAAATAATAAAATAGAAACGAAAATAATCGAGTCGCAACCAAAATAATCGAATCGACATGAAAATAATCGAATCGAAACGAAAATAATCGGATGGAATAAAAAGAATAGAATCTAAACAAAAATAATCAAATCGAAATAAAAAAAAGGAATCGAATCGAATCTAAGAAAATCAAATCTCATCGAATCAATAGAAACCGAATGGAATGGAATCGAATCGAATCGAAAAAAATCGAATCGAAATGAAAATAATCGAATCGAAATGAAGATAATCGAGTTGAATAAAAACATAATCGAAACGAAAATAATCGAATCGAAACAAAAAATCGCATCAAAACGAAAATAATCGAAACCAAAATAATCACACAACATGAAAATAATCGAATTGAATCGAAAATAATCACATCGAAACAAAAATAATCAGATAGAATCAAAAGTAATCAAATTGAAACCAAAATAATCGAATCAAATCAACAATAATCGAGTCGAATCGAAAATAATCGAATCGAAATGAAGATAATCGAATCGAATCGAAAATAATTGAATCGAAATGTAAATAATCAAATCGAAGTGAAAATAAACGAATCGATTTAAAAATTCGAATTGAAACGAAAATAATCGAATCGAATCAAAAACAATCGAGTTGAAACGAAAATAATTGAGTTGAAACAAAAATAATCCAATCGAAATGAAAATCGAATCAAAACGAAAATAATCGAATGGAATAAAAAGAATACAGTCAAAAGAAAAATAATCAAATCGAAATGAAAAAAATGGAATGGAATCGAATCGAATTGAAGAAAATCAAATCGCATCGAATTGATAAATATCGAATGGAATGGAATTGAATCGAAACGAAAATAATCGAATCAAAACGAAGATAATCGAATCGAATAAAAACATAATCGAAACGAAAATAATCAATCGAAATGAAAATCAAATCGAAGCCAAAATAATCAAATCCACATGAAAAAAATCAAATCGAATCGAAAATAATCAAATCGAAACTAAAATCATATCGACATGAAAAAAATCAAACCGAATTGAAAATAATCAAATCGAAACTAAAATCAAATTGACATGAAAAAAATCAAATCGAATCAAAAATAATCAAATCGAAACAAAAATAATCAAATTGAATCAAAAATAATCAAATCGAATCGAAAATAATCAATCGAAACGAAAATAATAGAAACGAAACCAAAATAATCAAATCGACATGAAAATAATGGAATCGAATCGAAAGTAATCAAATAGTAACTAAAATAATCGAATAGAATAGAAAATGATGAAATCGAAACGAAAATAATCAATCGAAATGAAAATCAAATCGAAAACAAAATAATCAAATCGACGTGAAAAAAATCAAATCGAATAGAAAATAATCGAATCAAAACAAAAATAATGAATCAAAACGAGAAAAATCGAATCGAAAAGAAAATAATCGGATCGAATCGAAAAAATTCGAATTGAAAAGAAACGAATTGAATCGACATGAAAATAATCGAATCGAATAGAAAATAATCGAATTGAAACGAAAATAATCAAATAGAAATGAAAATAATCGAATCGAAAAGAAACAAATTGAATTGAATCGAAAAAAATCAAATCGAATTGAAAATAATCAAATCGAAATGAGAAAAATCGAATCGAATCAAAAATAATTGAATCGAATCTAAAATAAACAAATCTAACTGAAAATAATCAAATCGAATCGAAAAAATTCGAATAGAAAAGAAACGAATTGGATCGACATGAAAATAATCGAATCGAATAGAAAATAATCAAATCGAAACGAAGATAATCAATCGATACAAAAATAATCGAATCGAAACCAAAATAATCAAATCCACATGAAAATAATCGAATCGAATCGAAAATAATCAAATCGAAACTAAAATAATCGAATCGAATCGAAAATAATCAAATTGAATAGGAAATAATCGAATCGAAATGAAAAAAATCAAGTAGAAGCGAAAATAATCGAGTTGAAACCAAAATAATTAAATCGACATGAAAATAATCGAATCGAAATAATAAAATAGAAACGAAAATAATCGAATCAAATCGATAATAACCGAATCGAAATGAAAATTATCGAGTCGCAACCAAAATAATCGAATCGACATGAAAATAATCGAATCGAAATGAAAATAATCGAATGGAATAAAAAGAATAGAATCTAAACAAAAATAATCAAATCGAAATGAAAAAAATGGAATCGAATCGAATCGAATCTAAGAAAATCAAATCACATCGAATCGATAGAAATCGAATGGAATGGAATCAAATCGAATCGAAAAAAATCGAATCGAAACGAAAATAATCGAATCGAAATGAAGATAATCGAATCGAATCAAAAATAATTGAATCGAAACGTAAATAATCAAATCGAAGTGAAAATAAACGAATCGATTTAAAAATTCGAATTGAAACGAAAATAATCGAATCGAATCAAAAACAATCGAGTTGAAACGAAAATAATTGAGTTGAAACAAAAATAATCCAATCGAAATGAAAATCGAATCAAAACGAAAATAATCGAATGGAATAAAAAGAATACAGTCAAAAGAAAAATAATCAAATCGAAATGAAAAAAATGGAATGGAATCGAATCGAATTGAAGAAAATCAAATCGCATCAAATCGATAAATATCGAATGGAATGGAATTGAATCGAAACGAAAATAATCGAATCAAAACGAAGATAATCGAATCGAATAAAAACATAATCGAAACGAAAATAAGCGAATCGAAACGAAAAAAATCGCATCAAAACGAAAATAATCGAATCGAAACCAAAATAATCAATCAAAATGAAAATAATCGAATCGAATCGAAAATAATCACATCAAAACGAAAATAAACGAATCGAATCAAAAAATTCGAATCGAAAAGAAACGAATTGAATCGAATCGAAAAAAATCAAATCGAATAGAAAATAATCGAATTGAAATGAAAAAAATCAAGTAGAAGCGAAAATAATCTAATCGAAACCAAAATAATTAAATGGAAATGAAAATAACCGAATCGAATCGAAAATAATCAAATCGAATCGAAAATAATCAAATCGAATCGGAAATAATGGAATCGAAACCAAAATAATCAAATCGATATGAAAATAATCGAATCGAAAATAATCGAATCGAAACCAAAATAATCGAATCGAAATGAAAAAAATCAAGTAGAAGCGAAAATAATTAAATCGAATCGAAAATAATCTAATCGAAATAAAAATAATCAAATCGAAACGAAAATAATCAAATAGAAACGAAAATAATTGAATCAAAAAGAAGCGAATTGAATTGAATCGAAAAAAATCAAATCGAATCGAAAATAATCAAATCGAAATGAGAAAAATCAAATCGAATCAAAAATAATTGAATCGAATCTAAAACAAATCTAACTGAAAATAATCAGATTGAATCGAAAAAATTCGAATAGAAAAGAAACGAATTGAATCGAATCGAAAAAAATCAAATCGAATAGAAAATAATCTAATCGAAACGAAAATAATCAATTGAAATGAAAATAATCGAATCGAAACCAAAATATTCAAATCCACATGAAAATAATTGATCGAATCGAAAATAATCAAGTCGAATAGAAAATAATCGAATCGAAATGAAAATAATCAATCGAAACGAAAATCGAATCAAATTAAAAATAATCAAATCGAAACGAATATAATCTAATTGAATAGAAAATAATCAAATCGAAACGAAAATAACCGAATCGAAATTAAAATAATTGAATCGAAACGAAAATAAATAATCAAAACGACAATGATCGAATTGAAACGAAAAAAAATCAAATTGAAACACAAAAATAATCGAATCGAAAAGAAAAAAATCCAATCGAATAGCATCGAATCGAAAAAATCGATTCGAATTGAATCGAAAATATCGAATCGAAACGAAAATAAATGAATCAAAACAATAACGATTGAATCGAAACGAAAATAAATGAATCGAAACGAAAAAATCATGTAGAAGCGAAAAAAATCAAATCAAAAATAATCAAATCGAAAATAATCAAATAGAAATGAAAATAATCGAATCGAGATGAGAAAAGTCAAATCGAAATGAAAATAATCGAATCGAAACGAAAATAATCGAATCGAAAAGAAAATAAACGGATCGAATCGAAAAAATTCGAATTGAAAAGAAACGAATTGAATCGACATGAAAATAATCGAATCGGATAGAAAATAATCGAATCGAAACGTAAAAATTCGAATCGAAAAGAAACGAATTAAATCGACATGAAAATAATCAAATCGAATAGAAAATAATCGAATCGAAACAAAAATAATGAATCGAAACGAGAAAAATCGAATTGAAAAGAAAATAATCGAATCGAATCGAAAAAATTCGAATACAAAAGAAACAAATTGAATCGACATGAAAATAATCGAATCGAATAGAAAATAATCGAATCAAAACGAAAATAATCAATCGATACAAAAATAATCGAATTGAAACCAAAATAATCAAATCCACATGAAAATAATCGAATCGAATCAAAAATAATCAAATCGAAACTAAAATAATCAAATCGAATCGAAAATAATCAAATTGAATAGGAAATAATCGAATCGAAATGAAAAAAATCAAGTAGAAGCGAAAATAATCGAGTTGAAACCAAAATAATTAAATCGACATGAAAATAATCGAATCGAAATAATAAAATAGAAACGAAAATAATCGAGTCGCAACCAAAATAATCGAATCGACATGAAAATAATCGAATCGAAACGAAAATAATCGGATGGAATAAAAAGAATAGAATCTAAACAAAAATAATCAAATCGAAATAAAAAAAAGGAATCGAATCGAATCTAAGAAAATCAAATCTCATCGAATCAATAGAAACCGAATGGAATGGAATCGAATCGAATCGAAAAAAATCGAATCGAAATGAAAATAATCGAATCGAAATGAAGATAATCGAGTTGAATAAAAACATAATCGAAACGAAAATAATCGAATCGAAACAAAAAATCGCATCAAAACGAAAATAATCGAAACCAAAATAATCACACAACATGAAAATAATCGAATTGAATCGAAAATAATCACATCGAAACGAAAATAATCAGATAGAATCAAAAGTAATCAAATTGAAACCAAAATAATCGAATCAAATCAACAATAATCGAGTCGAATCGAAAATAATCGAATCGAAATGAAAATAATCGAATCGAATCGAAAATAATTGAATCGAAATGTAAATAATCAAATCGAAGTGAAAATAAACGAATCGATTTAAAAATTCGAATTGAAACGAAAATAATCGAATCGAATCAAAAACAATCGAGTTGAAACGAAAATAATTGAGTTGAAACAAAAATAATCCAATCGAAATGAAAATCGAATCAAAACGAAAATAATCTAATGGAATAAAAAGAATACAGTCAAAAGAAAAATAATCAAATCGAAATGAAAAAAATGGAATGGAATCGAATCGAATTGAAGAAAATCAAATCGCATCGAATCGATAAATATCGAATGGAATGGAATTGAATCGAAACGAAAATAATCGAATCAAAACGAAGATAATCGAATCGAATAAAAACATAATCGAAACGAAAATAATCAATCGAAATGAAAATCAAATCGAAGCCAAAATAATCAAATCCACATGAAAAAAATCAAATCGAATCGAAAATAATCAAATCGAAACTAAAATCATATCGACATGAAAAAAATCAAATCGAATTGAAAATAATCAAATCGAAACTAAAATCAAATTGACATGAAAAAAATCAAATCGAATCAAAAATAATCAAATCGAAACAAAAATAATCAAATTGAATCAAAAATAATCAAATCGAATCGAAAATAATCAATCGAAACGAAAATAATAGAAACGAAACCAAAATAATCAAATCGACATGAAAATAATGGAATCGAATCGAAAGTAATCAAATAGTAACTAAAATAATCGAATAGAATAGAAAATGATGAAATCGAAACGAAAATAATCAATCGAAATGAAAATCAAATCGAAAACAAAATAATCAAATCGACATGAAAAAAATCAAATCGAATAGAAAATAATCGAATCAAAACAAAAATAATGAATCAAAACGAGAAAAATCGAATCGAAAAGAAAATAATCGGATCGAATCGAAAAAATTCGAATTGAAAAGAAACGAATTGAATCGACATGAAAATAATCGAATCGAATAGAAAATAATCGAATTGAAACGAAAATAATCAAATAGAAATGAAAATAATCGAATCGAAAAGAAACAAATTGAATTGAATCGAAAAAAATCAAATCGAATTGAAAATAATCAAATCGAAATGAGAAAAATCGAATCGAATCAAAAATAATTGAATCGAATCTAAAATAAACAAATCTAACTGAAAATAATCAAATCGAATCGAAAAAATTCGAATAGAAAAGAAACGAATTGGATCGACATGAAAATAATCGAATCGAATAGAAAATAATCAAATCGAAACGAAGATAATCAATCGATACAAAAATAATCGAATCGAAACCAAAATAATCAAATCCACATGAAAATAATCGAATCGAATCGAAAATAATCAAATCGAAACTAAAATAATCGAATCGAATCGAAAATAATCAAATTGAATAGGAAATAATCGAATCGAAATGAAAAAAATCAAGTAGAAGCGAAAATAATCGAGTTGAAACCAAAATAATTAAATCGACATGAAAATAATCGAATCGAAATAATAAAATAGATACGAAAATAATCGAGTCGCAACCAAAATAATCGAATCGACATGAAAATAATCGAATCGAAACGAAAATAATCGGATGGAATAAAAAGAATAGAATCTAAACAAAAATAATCAAATCGAAATAAAAAAAAGGAATCGAATCGAATCTAAGAAAATCAAATCTCATCGAATCAATAGAAACCGAATGGAATGGAATCGAATCGAATCGAAAAAAATCGAATCGAAATGAAAATAATCGAATCGAAATGAAGATAATCGAGTTGAATAAAAACATAATCGAAACGAAAATAATCGAATCGAAACAAAAAATCGCATCAAAACGAAAATAATCGAAACCAAAATAATCACACAACATGAAAATAATCGAATTGAATCGAAAATAATCACATCGAAACGAAAATAATCAGATAGAATCAAAAGTAATCAAATTGAAACCAAAATAATCGAATCAAATCAACAATAATCGAGTCGAATCGAGAATAATCGAATCGAAATGAAAATAATCGAATCAAAACGAAGATAATCGAATTGAATAAAAACATAATCGAAACGAAAATAAGCGAATCGAAACGAAAAAATCGCATCAAAACGAAAATAATCGAATCGAAACCAAAATAATCAATCAAAATGAAAATAATCGAATCGAATCGAAAATAATCACATCAAAACGAAAATAAACGAATCGAATCAAAAAATTCGAATCGAAAAGAAACGAATTGAATCGAATCGAAAAAAATCAAATCGAATAGAAAATAATCGAATTGAAATGAAAAAAATCAAGTAGAAGCGAAAATAATCTAATCGAAACCAAAATAATTAAATGGAAATGAAAATAACCGAATCGAATCGAAAATAATCAAATCGAATCGAAAATAATCAAATCGAATCGGAAATAATGGAATCGAAACCAAAATAATCAAATCGATATGAAAATAATCGAATCGAAAATAATCAAATCGAAACCAAAATAATCGAATCGAAATGAAAAAAATCAAGTAGAAGCGAAAATAATTAAATCGAATCGAAAATAATCTAATCGAAATAAAAATAATCAAATCGAAACGAAAATAATCAAATAGAAACGAAAATAATTGAATCAAAAAGAAGCGAATTGAATTGAATCGAAAAAAATCAAATCGAATTGAAAATAATCAAATCGAAATGAGAAAAATCGAATCGAATCAAAAATAATTGAATCGAATCTAAAATAAACAAATCTAACTGAAAATAATGAAATCGAATCGAAAAAATTCGAATAGAAAAGAAACGAATTGAATCGACATGAAAATAATCGAATCAAATAGAAAATAATCAAATCGAAACGAAGATAATCAATCGATACAAAAATAATCGAATCGAAACCAAAATAATCAAATCCACATGAAAATAATCGAATTGAATCGAAAATAATCAAATCGAAACTAAAAATAATCGAATCGAATCGAAAATAATCAAATTGAATAGGAAATAATCGAATCGAAATGAAAAAAATCAAGTAGAAGCGAAAAAAATAATCGAGTTGAAACCAAAATAATTAAATCGACATGAAAATAATCGAATCGAAATAATAAAATAGAAACGAAAATAATCGAATCAAATCGATAATAACCGAATCGAAATGAAAATTATCGAGTCGCAACCAAAATAATCGAATCGACATGAAAATAATCGAATCGAAATGAAAATAATCGAATGGAATAAAAAGAATAGAATCTAAACAAAAATAATCAAATCGAAATGAAAAAAATGGAATCGAATCGAATCCAATCTAAGAAAATCAAATCACATCGAATCGATAGAAATCGAATGGAATGGAATCAAATCGAATCGAAAAAAATCGAATCGAAACGAAAATAATCGAATCGAAATGAAGATAATCGAATCGAATCGAAAATAATTGAATCGAAATGTAAATAATCAAATCGAAGTGAAAATAAACGAATCGATTTAAAAATTCGAATTGAAACGAAAATAATCGAATCGAATCAAAAACAATCGAGTTGAAACGAAAATAATTGAGTTGAAACAAAAATAATCCAATCGAAATGAAAATTGAATCAAAACGAAAATAATCGAATGGAATAAAAAGAATACAATCAAAAGAAAAATAATCAAATCGAAATGAAAAAAATGGAATGGAATCGAATCGAATTGAAGAAAATCAAATCGCATCGAATCGATAAATATCGAATGGAATGGAATTGAATCGAAACGAAAATAATCGAATCAAAACGAAGATAATCGAATCGAATAAAAACATAATCGAAACGAAAATAAGCGAATCGAAACGAAAAAATCGCATCAAAACGAAAATAATCGAATCGAAACCAAAATAATCAATCAAAATGAAAATAATCGAATCGAATCGAAAATAATCACATCAAAACGAAAATCAACGAATCGAATCAAAAAATTCGAATCGAAAAGAAACGAATTGAATCGAATCGAAAAAAATCAAATCGAATAGAAAATAATCGAATTGAAATGAAAAAAATCAAGTAGAAGCGAAAATAATCTAATCGAAACCAAAATAATTAAATGGAAATGAAAATAACCGAATCGAATCGAAAATAATCAAATCGAATCGAAAATAATCAAATCGAATCGGAAATAATGGAATCGAAACCAAAATAATCAAATCGATATGAAAATAATCGAATCGAAAATAATCAAATCGAAACCAAAATAATCGAATCGAAATGAAAAAAATCAAGTAGAAGCGAAAATAATTAAATCGAATCGAAAATAATCTAATCGAAATAAAAATAATCAAATCGAAACGAAAATAATCAAATAGAAACGAAAATAATTGAATCAAAAAGAAGCGAATTGAATTGAATCGAAAAAAATCAAATCGAATCGAAAATAATCAAATCGAAATGAGAAAAATCAAATCGAATCAAAAATAATTGAATCGAATCTAAAACAAATCTAACTGAAAATAATCAGATTGAATCGAAAAAATTCGAATAGAAAAGAAACGAATTGAATCGAATCGAAAAAAATCAAATCGAATAGAAAATAATCTAATCGAAACGAAAATAATCAATTGAAATGAAAATAATCGAATCGAAACCAAAATATTCAAATCCACATGAAAATAATTGATCGAATCGAAAATAATCAAGTCGAATAGAAAATAATCGAATCGAAATGAAAATAATCAATCGAAACGAAAATCGAATCAAATTAAAAATAATCAAATCGAAACGAATATAATCTAATTGAATAGAAAATAATCAAATCGAAACGAAAATAACCGAATCGAAATTAAAATAATTGAATCGAAACGAAAATAAATAATCAAAACGACAATGATCGAATTGAAACGAAAAAAAATCAAATTGAAACACAAAAATAATCGAATCGAAAAGAAAAAAATCCAATCGAATAGCATCGAATCGAAAAAATCGATTCGAATTGAATCGAAAATATCGAATCGAAACGAAAATAAATGAATCAAAACAATAATGATTGAATCGAAACGAAAATAAATGAATCGAAACGAAAAAATCATGTAGAAGCGAAAAAAATCAAATCAAAAATAATCAAATCGAAAATAATCAAATAGAAATGAAAATAATCGAATCGAGATGAGAAAAGTCAAATCGAAATGAAAATAATCGAATCGAAACGAAAATAATCGAATCGAAAAGAAAATAAACGGATCGAATCGAAAAAATTCGAATTGAAAAGAAACGAATTGAATCGACATGAAAATAATCGAATCGGATAGAAAATAATCGAATCGAAACGTAAAAATTCGAATCGAAAAGAAACGAATTAAATCGACATGAAAATAATCAAATCGAATAGAAAATAATCGAATCGAAACAAAAATAATGAATCGAAACGAGAAAAATCGAATTGAAAAGAAAATAATCGAATCGAATCGAAAAAATTCGAATACAAAAGAAACAAATTGAATCGACATGAAAATAATCGAATCGAATAGAAAATAATCGAATCAAAACGAAAATAATCAATCGATACAAAAATAATCGAATTGAAACCAAAATAATCAAATCCACATGAAAATAATCGAATCGAATCAAAAATAATCAAATCGAAACTAAAATAATCAAATCGAATCGAAAATAATCAAATTGAATAGGAAATAATCGAATCGAAATGAAAAAAATCAAGTAGAAGCGAAAATAATCGAGTTGAAACCAAAATAATTAAATCGACATGAAAATAATCGAATCGAAATAATAAAATAGAAACGAAAATAATCGAGTCGCAACCAAAATAATCGAATCGACATGAAAATAATCGAATCGAAACGAAAATAATCGGATGGAATAAAAAGAATAGAATCTAAACAAAAATAATCAAATCGAAATAAAAAAAAGGAATCGAATCGAATCTAAGAAAATCAAATCTCATCGAATCAATAGAAACCGAATGGAATGGAATCGAATCGAATCGAAAAAAATCGAATCGAAATGAAAATAATCGAATCGAAATGAAGATAATCGAGTTGAATAAAAACATAATCGAAACGAAAATAATCGAATCGAAACAAAAAATCGCATCAAAACGAAAATAATCGAAACCAAAATAATCACACAACATGAAAATAATCGAATTGAATCGAAAATAATCACATCGAAACAAAAATAATCAGATAGAATCAAAAGTAATCAAATTGAAACCAAAATAATCGAATCAAATCAACAATAATCGAGTCGAATCGAAAATAATCGAATCGAAATGAAGATAATCGAATCGAATCGAAAATAATTGAATCGAAATGTAAATAATCAAATCGAAGTGAAAATAAACGAATCGATTTAAAAATTCGAATTGAAACGAAAATAATCGAATCGAATCAAAAACAATCGAGTTGAAACGAAAATAATTGAGTTGAAACAAAAATAATCCAATCGAAATGAAAATCGAATCAAAACGAAAATAATCGAATGGAATAAAAAGAATACAGTCAAAAGAAAAATAATCAAATCGAAATGAAAAAAATGGAATGGAATCGAATCGAATTGAAGAAAATCAAATCGCATCGAATTGATAAATATCGAATGGAATGGAATTGAATCGAAACGAAAATAATCGAATCAAAACGAAGATAATCGAATCGAATAAAAACATAATCGAAACGAAAATAATCAATCGAAATGAAAATCAAATCGAAGCCAAAATAATCAAATCCACATGAAAAAAATCAAATCGAATCGAAAATAATCAAATCGAAACTAAAATCATATCGACATGAAAAAAATCAAATCGAATTGAAAATAATCAAATCGAAACTAAAATCAAATTGACATGAAAAAAATCAAATCGAATCAAAAATAATCAAATCGAAACAAAAATAATCAAATTGAATCAAAAATAATCAAATCGAATCGAAAATAATCAATCGAAACGAAAATAATAGAAACGAAACCAAAATAATCAAATCGACATGAAAATAATGGAATCGAATCGAAAGTAATCAAATAGTAACTAAAATAATCGAATAGAATAGAAAATGATGAAATCGAAACGAAAATAATCAATCGAAATGAAAATCAAATCGAAAACAAAATAATCAAATCGACGTGAAAAAAATCAAATCGAATAGAAAATAATCGAATCAAAACAAAAATAATGAATCAAAACGAGAAAAATCGAATCGAAAAGAAAATAATCGGATCGAATCGAAAAAATTCGAATTGAAAAGAAACGAATTGAATCGACATGAAAATAATCGAATCGAATAGAAAATAATCGAATTGAAACGAAAATAATCAAATAGAAATGAAAATAATCGAATCGAAAAGAAACAAATTGAATTGAATCGAAAAAAATCAAATCGAATTGAAAATAATCAAATCGAAATGAGAAAAATCGAATCGAATCAAAAATAATTGAATCGAATCTAAAATAAACAAATCTAACTGAAAATAATCAAATCGAATCGAAAAAATTCGAATAGAAAAGAAACGAATTGGATCGACATGAAAATAATCGAATCGAATAGAAAATAATCAAATCGAAACGAAGATAATCAATCGATACAAAAATAATCGAATCGAAACCAAAATAATCAAATCCACATGAAAATAATCGAATCGAATCGAAAATAATCAAATCGAAACTAAAATAATCGAATCGAATCGAAAATAATCAAATTGAATAGGAAATAATCGAATCGAAATGAAAAAAATCAAGTAGAAGCGAAAATAATCGAGTTGAAACCAAAATAATTAAATCGACATGAAAATAATCGAATCGAAATAATAAAATAGAAACGAAAATAATCGAATCAAATCGATAATAACCGAATCGAAATGAAAATTATCGAGTCGCAACCAAAATAATCGAATCGACATGAAAATAATCGAATCGAAATGAAAATAATCGAATGGAATAAAAAGAATAGAATCTAAACAAAAATAATCAAATCGAAATGAAAAAAATGGAATCGAATCGAATCGAATCTAAGAAAATCAAATCACATCGAATCGATAGAAATCGAATGGAATGGAATCAAATCGAATCGAAAAAAATCGAATCGAAACGAAAATAATCGAATCGAAATGAAGATAATCGAATCGAATCAAAAATAATTGAATCGAAACGTAAATAATCAAATCGAAGTGAAAATAAACGAATCGATTTAAAAATTCGAATTGAAACGAAAATAATCGAATCGAATCAAAAACAATCGAGTTGAAACGAAAATAATTGAGTTGAAACAAAAATAATCCAATCGAAATGAAAATCGAATCAAAACGAAAATAATCGAATGGAATAAAAAGAATACAGTCAAAAGAAAAATAATCAAATCGAAATGAAAAAAATGGAATGGAATCGAATCGAATTGAAGAAAATCAAATCGCATCAAATCGATAAATATCGAATGGAATGGAATTGAATCGAAACGAAAATAATCGAATCAAAACGAAGATAATCGAATCGAATAAAAACATAATCGAAACGAAAATAAGCGAATCGAAACGAAAAAAATCGCATCAAAACGAAAATAATCGAATCGAAACCAAAATAATCAATCAAAATGAAAATAATCGAATCGAATCGAAAATAATCACATCAAAACGAAAATAAACGAATCGAATCAAAAAATTCGAATCGAAAAGAAACGAATTGAATCGAATCGAAAAAAATCAAATCGAATAGAAAATAATCGAATTGAAATGAAAAAAATCAAGTAGAAGCGAAAATAATCTAATCGAAACCAAAATAATTAAATGGAAATGAAAATAACCGAATCGAATCGAAAATAATCAAATCGAATCGAAAATAATCAAATCGAATCGGAAATAATGGAATCGAAACCAAAATAATCAAATCGATATGAAAATAATCGAATCGAAAATAATCGAATCGAAACCAAAATAATCGAATCGAAATGAAAAAAATCAAGTAGAAGCGAAAATAATTAAATCGAATCGAAAATAATCTAATCGAAATAAAAATAATCAAATCGAAACGAAAATAATCAAATAGAAACGAAAATAATTGAATCAAAAAGAAGCGAATTGAATTGAATCGAAAAAAATCAAATCGAATCGAAAATAATCAAATCGAAATGAGAAAAATCAAATCGAATCAAAAATAATTGAATCGAATCTAAAACAAATCTAACTGAAAATAATCAGATTGAATCGAAAAAATTCGAATAGAAAAGAAACGAATTGAATCGAATCGAAAAAAATCAAATCGAATAGAAAATAATCTAATCGAAACGAAAATAATCAATTGAAATGAAAATAATCGAATCGAAACCAAAATATTCAAATCCACATGAAAATAATTGATCGAATCGAAAATAATCAAGTCGAATAGAAAATAATCGAATCGAAATGAAAATAATCAATCGAAACGAAAATCGAATCAAATTAAAAATAATCAAATCGAAACGAATATAATCTAATTGAATAGAAAATAATCAAATCGAAACGAAAATAACCGAATCGAAATTAAAATAATTGAATCGAAACGAAAATAAATAATCAAAACGACAATGATCGAATTGAAACGAAAAAAAATCAAATTGAAACACAAAAATAATCGAATCGAAAAGAAAAAAATCCAATCGAATAGCATCGAATCGAAAAAATCGATTCGAATTGAATCGAAAATATCGAATCGAAACGAAAATAAATGAATCAAAACAATAACGATTGAATCGAAACGAAAATAAATGAATCGAAACGAAAAAATCATGTAGAAGCGAAAAAAATCAAATCAAAAATAATCAAATCGAAAATAATCAAATAGAAATGAAAATAATCGAATCGAGATGAGAAAAGTCAAATCGAAATGAAAATAATCGAATCGAAACGAAAATAATCGAATCGAAAAGAAAATAAACGGATCGAATCGAAAAAATTCGAATTGAAAAGAAACGAATTGAATCGACATGAAAATAATCGAATCGGATAGAAAATAATCGAATCGAAACGTAAAAATTCGAATCGAAAAGAAACGAATTAAATCGACATGAAAATAATCAAATCGAATAGAAAATAATCGAATCGAAACAAAAATAATGAATCGAAACGAGAAAAATCGAATTGAAAAGAAAATAATCGAATCGAATCGAAAAAATTCGAATACAAAAGAAACAAATTGAATCGACATGAAAATAATCGAATCGAATAGAAAATAATCGAATCAAAACGAAAATAATCAATCGATACAAAAATAATCGAATTGAAACCAAAATAATCAAATCCACATGAAAATAATCGAATCGAATCAAAAATAATCAAATCGAAACTAAAATAATCAAATCGAATCGAAAATAATCAAATTGAATAGGAAATAATCGAATCGAAATGAAAAAAATCAAGTAGAAGCGAAAATAATCGAGTTGAAACCAAAATAATTAAATCGACATGAAAATAATCGAATCGAAATAATAAAATAGAAACGAAAATAATCGAGTCGCAACCAAAATAATCGAATCGACATGAAAATAATCGAATCGAAACGAAAATAATCGGATGGAATAAAAAGAATAGAATCTAAACAAAAATAATCAAATCGAAATAAAAAAAAGGAATCGAATCGAATCTAAGAAAATCAAATCTCATCGAATCAATAGAAACCGAATGGAATGGAATCGAATCGAATCGAAAAAAATCGAATCGAAATGAAAATAATCGAATCGAAATGAAGATAATCGAGTTGAATAAAAACATAATCGAAACGAAAATAATCGAATCGAAACAAAAAATCGCATCAAAACGAAAATAATCGAAACCAAAATAATCACACAACATGAAAATAATCGAATTGAATCGAAAATAATCACATCGAAACGAAAATAATCAGATAGAATCAAAAGTAATCAAATTGAAACCAAAATAATCGAATCAAATCAACAATAATCGAGTCGAATCGAAAATAATCGAATCGAAATGAAAATAATCGAATCGAATCGAAAATAATTGAATCGAAATGTAAATAATCAAATCGAAGTGAAAATAAACGAATCGATTTAAAAATTCGAATTGAAACGAAAATAATCGAATCGAATCAAAAACAATCGAGTTGAAACGAAAATAATTGAGTTGAAACAAAAATAATCCAATCGAAATGAAAATCGAATCAAAACGAAAATAATCGAATGGAATAAAAAGAATACAGTCAAAAGAAAAATAATCAAATCGAAATGAAAAAAATGGAATGGAATCGAATCGAATTGAAGAAAATCAAATCGCATCGAATCGATAAATATCGAATGGAATGGAATTGAATCGAAACGAAAATAATCGAATCAAAACGAAGATAATCGAATCGAATAAAAACATAATCGAAACGAAAATAATCAATCGAAATGAAAATCAAATCGAAGCCAAAATAATCAAATCCACATGAAAAAAATCAAATCGAATCGAAAATAATCAAATCGAAACTAAAATCATATCGACATGAAAAAAATCAAATCGAATTGAAAATAATCAAATCGAAACTAAAATCAAATTGACATGAAAAAAATCAAATCGAATCAAAAATAATCAAATCGAAACAAAAATAATCAAATCGAATCAAAAATAATCAAATCGAATCGAAAATAATCAATCGAAACGAAAATAATAGAAACGAAACCAAAATAATCAAATCGACATGAAAATAATGGAATCGAATCGAAAGTAATCAAATAGTAACTAAAATAATCGAATAGAATAGAAAATGATGAAATCGAAACGAAAATAATCAATCGAAATGAAAATCAAATCGAAAACAAAATAATCAAATCGACATGAAAAAAATCAAATCGAATAGAAAATAATCGAATCAAAACAAAAATAATGAATCAAAACGAGAAAAATCGAATCGAAAAGAAAATAATCGGATCGAATCGAAAAAATTCGAATTGAAAAGAAACGAATCGACATGAAAATAATCGAATCGAATAGAAAATAATCGAATTGAAACGAAAATAATCAAATAGAAATGAAAATAATCGAATCGAAAAGAAACAAATTGAATTGAACCGAAAAAAATCAAATCGAATTGAAAATAATCAAATCGAAATGAGAAAAATCGAATCGAATCAAAAATAATTGAATCGAATCTAAAATAAACAAATCTAACTGAAAATAATCAAATCGAATCGAAAAAATTCGAATAGAAAAGAAACGAATTGAATCGACATGAAAATAATCGAATCGAATAGAAAATAATCAAATCGAAACGAAGATAATCAATCGATACAAAAATAATCGAATCGAAACCAAAATAATCAAATCCACATGAAAATAATCGGATCGAATCGAAAAAATTCGAATACAAAAGAAACAAATTGAATCGACATGAAAATAATCGAATCGAATAGAAAATAATCGAATCAAAACGAAGATAATCAATCGATACAAAAATAATCGAATCGAAACCAAAATAATCAAATCCACATGAAAATAATCGGATCGAATCGAAAAAATTCGAATTGAAAAGAAACGAATCGACATGAAAATAATCAAATCGAAACGAATATAATCTAATTGAATAGAAAATAATCAAATCGAAACGAAAATAACCGAATCGAAATTAAAATAATTGAATCGAAACGAAAATAAATAATCAAAACGACAATGATCGAATTGAAACGAAAAAAAATCAAATTGAAACACAAAAATAATCGAATCGAAAAGAAAAAAATCCAATCGAATAGCATCGAATCGAAAAAATCGATTCGAATTGAATCGAAAATATCGAATCGAAACGAAAATAAATGAATCAAAACAATAATGATTGAATCGAAACGAAAATAAATGAATCGAAACGAAAAAATCATGTAGAAGCGAAAAAAATCAAATCAAAAATAATCAAATCGAAAATAATCAAATAGAAATGAAAATAATCGAATCGAGATGAGAAAAGTCAAATCGAAATGAAAATAATCGAATCGAAACGAAAATAATCGAATCGAAAAGAAAATAAACGGATCGAATCGAAAAAATTCGAATTGAAAAGAAACGAATTGAATCGACATGAAAATAATCGAATCGGATAGAAAATAATCGAATCGAAACGTAAAAATTCGAATCGAAAAGAAACGAATTAAATCGACATGAAAATAATCAAATCGAATAGAAAATAATCGAATCGAAACAAAAAAAATGAATCGAAACGAGAAAAATCGAATTGAAAAGAAAATAATCGAATCGAATTGAAAAAATTCGAATACAAAAGAAACAAATTGAATCGACATGAAAATAATCGAATCAAATAGAAAATAATCGAATCAAAACGAAAATAATCAATCGATACAAAAATAATCGAATTGAAACCAAAATAATCAAATCCACATGAAAATAATCGAATCGAATCAAAAATAATCAAATCGAAACTAAAATAATCAAATCGAATCGAAAATAATCAAATTGAATAGGAAATAATCGAATCGAAATGAAAAAAATCAAGTAGAAGCGAAAATAATCGAGTTGAAACCAAAATAATTAAATCGACATGAAAATAATCGAATCGAAATAATAAAATAGAAACGAAAATAATCGAATCAAATCGATAATAACCGAATCGAAATGAAAATTATCGAGTCGCAACCAAAATAATCGAATCGACATGAAAATAATCGAATCGAAATGAAAATAATCGAATGGAATAAAAAGAATAGAATCTAAACAAAAATAATCAAATCGAAATGAAAAAAATGGAATCGAATCGAATCCAATCTAAGAAAATCAAATCACATCGAATCGATAGAAATCGAATGGAATGGAATCAAATCGAATCGAAAAAAATCGAATCGAAACGAAAATAATCGAATCGAAATGAAGATAATCGAATCGAATCGAAAATAATTGAATCGAAACGTAAATAATCAAATCGAAGTGAAAATAAACGAATCGATTTAAAAATTCGAATTGAAACGAAAATAATCGAATCGAATCAAAAACAATCGAGTTGAAACGAAAATAATTGAGTTGAAACAAAAATAATCCAATCGAAATGAAAATCGAATCAAAACGAAAATAATCGAATGGAATAAAAAGAATACAGTCAAAAGAAAAATAATCAAATCGAAATGAAAAAAATGGAATGGAATCGAATCGAATTGAAGAAAATCAAATCGCATCGAATCGATAAATATCGAATGGAATGGAATTGAATCGAAACGAAAATAATCGAATCAAAACGAAGATAATCGAATCGAATAAAAACATAATCGAAACGAAAATAAGCGAATCGAAATGAAAAAAATCGCATCAAAACGAAAATAATCGAATCGAAACCAAAATAATCAATCAAAATGAAAATAATCGAATCGAATCGAAAATAATCACATCAAAACGAAAATAAACGAATCGAATCAAAAAATTCGAATCGAAAAGAAACGAATTGAATCGAATCGAAAAAAATCAAATCGAATAGAAAATAATCGAATTGAAATGAAAAAAATCAAGTAGAAGCGAAAATAATCTAATCGAAACCAAAATAATTAAATGGAAATGAAAATAACCGAATCGAATCGAAAATAATCAAATCGAATCGAAAATAATCAAATCGAATCGGAAATAATGGAATCGAAACCAAAATAATCAAATCGATATGAAAATAATCGAATCGAAAATAATCAAATCGAAACCAAAATAATCGAATCGAAATGAAAAAAATCAAGTAGAAGCGAAAATAATTAAATCGAATCGAAAATAATCTAATCGAAATAAAAATAATCAAATCGAAATGAAAATAATCAAATAGAAACGAAAATAATTGAATCAAAAAGAAGCGAATTGAATTGAATCGAAAAAAATCAAATCGAATCGAAAATAATCAAATCGAAATGAGAAAAATCAAATCGAATCAAAAATAATTGAATCGAATCTAAAACAAATCTAACTGAAAATAATCAAATTGAATCGAAAAAATTCGAATAGAAAAGAAACGAATTGAATCGAATCGAAAAAAATCAAATCGAATAGAAAATAATCAAATCGAAACGAAAATAATCAATTGAAATGAAAATAATCGAATCGAAACCAAAATATTCAAATCCACATGAAAATAATTGATCGAATCGAAAATAATCAAGTCGAATAGAAAATAATCGAATCGAAATGAAAATAATCAATCGAAACGAAAATCGAATCAAATTAAAAATAATCAAATCGAAACGAATATAATCTAATTGAATAGAAAATAATCAAATCGAAACGAAAATAACCGAATCGAAATTAAAATAATTGAATCGAAACGAAAATAAATAATCAAAACGACAATGATCGAATTGAAACGAAAAAAAATCAAATTGAAACACAAAAATAATCGAATCGAAAAGAAAAAAATCCAATCGAATAGCATCGAATCGAAAAAATCGATTCGAATTGAATCGAAAATATCGAATCGAAATGAAAATAAATGAATCAAAACAATAATGATTGAATTGAAACGAAAATAAATGAATCGAAACGAAAAAATCATGTAGAAGCGAAAAAAATCAAATCAAAAATAATCAAATCGAAAATAATCAAATAGAAATGAAAATAATCGAATCGAGATGAGAAAAGTCAAATCGAAATGAAAATAATCGAATCGAAACGAAAATAATCGAATCGAAAAGAAAATAAACGGATCGAATCGAAAAAATTCGAATTGAAAAGAAACGAATTGAATCGACATGAAAATAATCGAATCGGATAGAAAATAATCGAATCGAAACGTAAAAATTCGAATCGAAAAGAAACGAATTAAATCGACATGAAAATAATCAAATCGAATAGAAAATAATCGAATCGAAACAAAAATAATGAATCGAAACGAGAAAAATCGAATTGAAAAGAAAATAATCGAATCGAATCGAAAAAATTCGAATACAAAAGAAACAAATTGAATCGACATGAAAATAATCGAATCGAATAGAAAATAATCGAATCAAAACGAAAATAATCAATCGATACAAAAATAATCGAATTGAAACCAAAATAATCAAATCCACATGAAAATAATCGAATCGAATCAAAAATAATCAAATCGAAACTAAAATAATCAAATCGAATCGAAAATAATCAAATTGAATAGGAAATAATCGAATCGAAATGAAAAAAATCAAGTAGAAGCGAAAATAATCGAGTTGAAACCAAAATAATTAAATCGACATGAAAATAATCGAATCGAAATAATAAAATAGAAACGAAAATAATCGAGTCGCAACCAAAATAATCGAATCGACATGAAAATAATCGAATCGAAACGAAAATAATCGGATGGAATAAAAAGAATAGAATCTAAACAAAAATAATCAAATCGAAATAAAAAAAAGGAATCGAATCGAATCTAAGAAAATCAAATCTCATCGAATCAATAGAAACCGAATGGAATGGAATCGAATCGAATCGAAAAAAATCGAATCGAAATGAAAATAATCGAATCGAAATGAAGATAATCGAGTTGAATAAAAACATAATCGAAACGAAAATAATCGAATCGAAACAAAAAATCGCATCAAAACGAAAATAATCGAAACCAAAATAATCACACAACATGAAAATAATCGAATTGAATCGAAAATAATCACATCGAAACGAAAATAATCAGATAGAATCAAAAGTAATCAAATTGAAACCAAAATAATCGAATCAAATCAACAATAATCGAGTCGAATCGAAAATAATCGAATCGAAATGAAAATAATCGAATCGAATCGAAAATAATTGAATCGAAATGTAAATAATCAAATCGAAGTGAAAATAAACGAATCGATTTAAAAATTCGAATTGAAACGAAAATAATCGAATCGAATCAAAAACAATCGAGTTGAAACGAAAATAATTGAGTTGAAACAAAAATAATCCAATCGAAATGAAAATCGAATCAAAACGAAAATAATCGAATGGAATAAAAAGAATACAGTCAAAAGAAAAATAATCAAATCGAAATGAAAAAAATGGAATGGAATCGAATCGAATTGAAGAAAATCAAATCGCATCGAATCGATAAATATCGAATGGAATGGAATTGAATCGAAACGAAAATAATCGAATCAAAACGAAGATAATCGAATCGAATAAAAACATAATCGAAACGAAAATAATCAATCGAAATGAAAATCAAATCGAAGCCAAAATAATCAAATCCACATGAAAAAAATCAAATCGAATCGAAAATAATCAAATCGAAACTAAAATCATATCGACATGAAAAAAATCAAATCGAATTGAAAATAATCAAATCGAAACTAAAATCAAATTGACATGAAAAAAATCAAATCGAATCAAAAATAATCAAATCGAAACAAAAATAATCAAATTGAATCAAAAATAATCAAATCGAATCGAAAATAATCAATCGAAACGAAAATAATAGAAACGAAACCAAAATAATCAAATCGACATGAAAATAATGGAATCGAATCGAAAGTAATCAAATAGTAACTAAAATAATCGAATAGAATAGAAAATGATGAAATCGAAACGAAAATAATCAATCGAAATGAAAATCAAATCGAAAACAAAATAATCAAATCGACATGAAAAAAATCAAATCGAATAGAAAATAATCGAATCAAAACAAAAATAATGAATCAAAACGAGAAAAATCGAATCGAAAAGAAAATAATCGGATCGAATCGAAAAAATTCGAATTGAAAAGAAACGAATTGAATCGACATGAAAATAATCGAATCGAATAGAAAATAATCGAATTGAAACGAAAATAATCAAATAGAAATGAAAATAATCGAATCGAAAAGAAACAAATTGAATTGAATCGAAAAAAATCAAATCGAATTGAAAATAATCAAATCGAAATGAGAAAAATCGAATCGAATCAAAAATAATTGAATCGAATCTAAAATAAACAAATCTAACTGAAAATAATCAAATCGAATCGAAAAAATTCGAATAGAAAAGAAACGAATTGGATCGACATGAAAATAATCGAATCGAATAGAAAATAATCAAATCGAAACGAAGATAATCAATCGATACAAAAATAATCGAATCGAAACCAAAATAATCAAATCCACATGAAAATAATCGAATCGAATCGAAAATAATCAAATCGAAACTAAAATAATCGAATCGAATCGAAAATAATCAAATTGAATAGGAAATAATCGAATCGAAATGAAAAAAATCAAGTAGAAGCGAAAATAATCGAGTTGAAACCAAAATAATTAAATCGACATGAAAATAATCGAATCGAAATAATAAAATAGATACGAAAATAATCGAGTCGCAACCAAAATAATCGAATCGACATGAAAATAATCGAATCGAAACGAAAATAATCGGATGGAATAAAAAGAATAGAATCTAAACAAAAATAATCAAATCGAAATAAAAAAAAGGAATCGAATCGAATCTAAGAAAATCAAATCTCATCGAATCAATAGAAACCGAATGGAATGGAATCGAATCGAATCGAAAAAAATCGAATCGAAATGAAAATAATCGAATCGAAATGAAGATAATCGAGTTGAATAAAAACATAATCGAAACGAAAATAATCGAATCGAAACAAAAAATCGCATCAAAACGAAAATAATCGAAACCAAAATAATCACACAACATGAAAATAATCGAATTGAATCGAAAATAATCACATCGAAACGAAAATAATCAGATAGAATCAAAAGTAATCAAATTGAAACCAAAATAATCGAATCAAATCAACAATAATCGAGTCGAATCGAGAATAATCGAATCGAAATGAAAATAATCGAATCAAAACGAAGATAATCGAATTGAATAAAAACATAATCGAAACGAAAATAAGCGAATCGAAACGAAAAAATCGCATCAAAACGAAAATAATCGAATCGAAACCAAAATAATCAATCAAAATGAAAATAATCGAATCGAATCGAAAATAATCACATCAAAACGAAAATAAACGAATCGAATCAAAAAATTCGAATCGAAAAGAAACGAATTGAATCGAATCGAAAAAAATCAAATCGAATAGAAAATAATCGAATTGAAATGAAAAAAATCAAGTAGAAGCGAAAATAATCTAATCGAAACCAAAATAATTAAATGGAAATGAAAATAACCGAATCGAATCGAAAATAATCAAATCGAATCGAAAATAATCAAATCGAATCGGAAATAATGGAATCGAAACCAAAATAATCAAATCGATATGAAAATAATCGAATCGAAAATAATCAAATCGAAACCAAAATAATCGAATCGAAATGAAAAAAATCAAGTAGAAGCGAAAATAATTAAATCGAATCGAAAATAATCTAATCGAAATAAAAATAATCAAATCGAAACGAAAATAATCAAATAGAAACGAAAATAATTGAATCAAAAAGAAGCGAATTGAATTGAATCGAAAAAAATCAAATCGAATTGAAAATAATCAAATCGAAATGAGAAAAATCGAATCGAATCAAAAATAATTGAATCGAATCTAAAATAAACAAATCTAACTGAAAATAATGAAATCGAATCGAAAAAATTCGAATAGAAAAGAAACGAATTGAATCGACATGAAAATAATCGAATCAAATAGAAAATAATCAAATCGAAACGAAGATAATCAATCGATACAAAAATAATCGAATCGAAACCAAAATAATCAAATCCACATGAAAATAATCGAATTGAATCGAAAATAATCAAATCGAAACTAAAAATAATCGAATCGAATCGAAAATAATCAAATTGAATAGGAAATAATCGAATCGAAATGAAAAAAATCAAGTAGAAGCGAAAAAAATAATCGAGTTGAAACCAAAATAATTAAATCGACATGAAAATAATCGAATCGAAATAATAAAATAGAAACGAAAATAATCGAATCAAATCGATAATAACCGAATCGAAATGAAAATTATCGAGTCGCAACCAAAATAATCGAATCGACATGAAAATAATCGAATCGAAATGAAAATAATCGAATGGAATAAAAAGAATAGAATCTAAACAAAAATAATCAAATCGAAATGAAAAAAATGGAATCGAATCGAATCCAATCTAAGAAAATCAAATCACATCGAATCGATAGAAATCGAATGGAATGGAATCAAATCGAATCGAAAAAAATCGAATCGAAACGAAAATAATCGAATCGAAATGAAGATAATCGAATCGAATCGAAAATAATTGAATCGAAATGTAAATAATCAAATCGAAGTGAAAATAAACGAATCGATTTAAAAATTCGAATTGAAACGAAAATAATCGAATCGAATCAAAAACAATCGAGTTGAAACGAAAATAATTGAGTTGAAACAAAAATAATCCAATCGAAATGAAAATTGAATCAAAACGAAAATAATCGAATGGAATAAAAAGAATACAGTCAAAAGAAAAATAATCAAATCGAAATGAAAAAAATGGAATGGAATCGAATCGAATTGAAGAAAATCAAATCGCATCGAATCGATAAATATCGAATGGAATGGAATTGAATCGAAACGAAAATAATCGAATCAAAACGAAGATAATCGAATCGAATAAAAACATAATCGAAACGAAAATAAGCGAATCGAAACGAAAAAATCGCATCAAAACGAAAATAATCGAATCGAAACCAAAATAATCAATCAAAATGAAAATAATCGAATCGAATCGAAAATAATCACATCAAAACGAAAATCAACGAATCGAATCAAAAAATTCGAATCGAAAAGAAACGAATTGAATCGAATCGAAAAAAATCAAATCGAATAGAAAATAATCGAATTGAAATGAAAAAAATCAAGTAGAAGCGAAAATAATCTAATCGAAACCAAAATAATTAAATGGAAATGAAAATAACCGAATCGAATCGAAAATAATCAAATCGAATCGAAAATAATCAAATCGAATCGGAAATAATGGAATCGAAACCAAAATAATCAAATCGATATGAAAATAATCGAATCGAAAATAATCAAATCGAAACCAAAATAATCGAATCGAAATGAAAAAAATCAAGTAGAAGCGAAAATAATTAAATCGAATCGAAAATAATCTAATCGAAATAAAAATAATCAAATCGAAACGAAAATAATCAAATAGAAACGAAAATAATTGAATCAAAAAGAAGCGAATTGAATTGAATCGAAAAAAATCAAATCGAATCGAAAATAATCAAATCGAAATGAGAAAAATCAAATCGAATCAAAAATAATTGAATCGAATCTAAAACAAATCTAACTGAAAATAATCAGATTGAATCGAAAAAATTCGAATAGAAAAGAAACGAATTGAATCGAATCGAAAAAAATCAAATCGAATAGAAAATAATCTAATCGAAACGAAAATAATCAATTGAAATGAAAATAATCGAATCGAAACCAAAATATTCAAATCCACATGAAAATAATTGATCGAATCGAAAATAATCAAGTCGAATAGAAAATAATCGAATCGAAATGAAAATAATCAATCGAAACGAAAATCGAATCAAATTAAAAATAATCAAATCGAAACGAATATAATCTAATTGAATAGAAAATAATCAAATCGAAACGAAAATAACCGAATCGAAATTAAAATAATTGAATCGAAACGAAAATAAATAATCAAAACGACAATGATCGAATTGAAACGAAAAAAAATCAAATTGAAACACAAAAATAATCGAATCGAAAAGAAAAAAATCCAATCGAATAGCATCGAATCGAAAAAATCGATTCGAATTGAATCGAAAATATCGAATCGAAACGAAAATAAATGAATCAAAACAATAATGATTGAATCGAAACGAAAATAAATGAATCGAAACGAAAAAATCATGTAGAAGCGAAAAAAATCAAATCAAAAATAATCAAATCGAAAATAATCAAATAGAAATGAAAATAATCGAATCGAGATGAGAAAAGTCAAATCGAAATGAAAATAATCGAATCGAAACGAAAATAATCGAATCGAAAAGAAAATAAACGGATCGAATCGAAAAAATTCGAATTGAAAAGAAACGAATTGAATCGACATGAAAATAATCGAATCGGATAGAAAATAATCGAATCGAAACGTAAAAATTCGAATCGAAAAGAAACGAATTAAATCGACATGAAAATAATCAAATCGAATAGAAAATAATCGAATCGAAACAAAAATAATGAATCGAAACGAGAAAAATCGAATTGAAAAGAAAATAATCGAATCGAATCGAAAAAATTCGAATACAAAAGAAACAAATTGAATCGACATGAAAATAATCGAATCGAATAGAAAATAATCGAATCAAAACGAAAATAATCAATCGATACAAAAATAATCGAATTGAAACCAAAATAATCAAATCCACATGAAAATAATCGAATCGAATCAAAAATAATCAAATCGAAACTAAAATAATCAAATCGAATCGAAAATAATCAAATTGAATAGGAAATAATCGAATCGAAATGAAAAAAATCAAGTAGAAGCGAAAATAATCGAGTTGAAACCAAAATAATTAAATCGACATGAAAATAATCGAATCGAAATAATAAAATAGAAACGAAAATAATCGAGTCGCAACCAAAATAATCGAATCGACATGAAAATAATCGAATCGAAACGAAAATAATCGGATGGAATAAAAAGAATAGAATCTAAACAAAAATAATCAAATCGAAATAAAAAAAAGGAATCGAATCGAATCTAAGAAAATCAAATCTCATCGAATCAATAGAAACCGAATGGAATGGAATCGAATCGAATCGAAAAAAATCGAATCGAAATGAAAATAATCGAATCGAAATGAAGATAATCGAGTTGAATAAAAACATAATCGAAACGAAAATAATCGAATCGAAACAAAAAATCGCATCAAAACGAAAATAATCGAAACCAAAATAATCACACAACATGAAAATAATCGAATTGAATCGAAAATAATCACATCGAAACGAAAATAATCAGATAGAATCAAAAGTAATCAAATTGAAACCAAAATAATCGAATCAAATCAACAATAATCGAGTCGAATCGAAAATAATCGAATCGAAATGAAAATAATCGAATCGAATCGAAAATAATTGAATCGAAATGTAAATAATCAAATCGAAGTGAAAATAAACGAATCGATTTAAAAATTCGAATTGAAACGAAAATAATCGAATCGAATCAAAAACAATCGAGTTGAAACGAAAATAATTGAGTTGAAACAAAAATAATCCAATCGAAATGAAAATCGAATCAAAACGAAAATAATCGAATGGAATAAAAAGAATACAGTCAAAAGAAAAATAATCAAATCGAAATGAAAAAAATGGAATGGAATCGAATCGAATTGAAGAAAATCAAATCGCATCGAATCGATAAATATCGAATGGAATGGAATTGAATCGAAACGAAAATAATCGAATCAAAACGAAGATAATCGAATCGAATAAAAACATAATCGAAACGAAAATAATCAATCGAAATGAAAATCAAATCGAAGCCAAAATAATCAAATCCACATGAAAAAAATCAAATCGAATCGAAAATAATCAAATCGAAACTAAAATCATATCGACATGAAAAAAATCAAATCGAATTGAAAATAATCAAATCGAAACTAAAATCAAATTGACATGAAAAAAATCAAATCGAATCAAAAATAATCAAATCGAAACAAAAATAATCAAATTGAATCAAAAATAATCAAATCGAATCGAAAATAATCAATCGAAACGAAAATAATAGAAACGAAACCAAAATAATCAAATCGACATGAAAATAATGGAATCGAATCGAAAGTAATCAAATAGTAACTAAAATAATCGAATAGAATAGAAAATGATGAAATCGAAACGAAAATAATCAATCGAAATGAAAATCAAATCGAAAACAAAATAATCAAATCGACATGAAAAAAATCAAATCGAATAGAAAATAATCGAATCAAAACAAAAATAATGAATCAAAACGAGAAAAATCGAATCGAAAAGAAAATAATCGGATCGAATCGAAAAAATTCGAATTGAAAAGAAACGAATTGAATCGACATGAAAATAATCGAATCGAATAGAAAATAATCGAATTGAAACGAAAATAATCAAATAGAAATGAAAATAATCGAATCGAAAAGAAACAAATTGAATTGAATCGAAAAAAATCAAATCGAATTGAAAATAATCAAATCGAAATGAGAAAAATCGAATCGAATCAAAAATAATTGAATCGAATCTAAAATAAACAAATCTAACTGAAAATAATCAAATCGAATCGAAAAAATTCGAATAGAAAAGAAACGAATTGGATCGACATGAAAATAATCGAATCGAATAGAAAATAATCAAATCGAAACGAAGATAATCAATCGATACAAAAATAATCGAATCGAAACCAAAATAATCAAATCCACATGAAAATAATCGAATCGAATCGAAAATAATCAAATCGAAACTAAAATAATCGAATCGAATCGAAAATAATCAAATTGAATAGGAAATAATCGAATCGAAATGAAAAAAATCAAGTAGAAGCGAAAATAATCGAGTTGAAACCAAAATAATTAAATCGACATGAAAATAATCGAATCGAAATAATAAAATAGATACGAAAATAATCGAGTCGCAACCAAAATAATCGAATCGACATGAAAATAATCGAATCGAAACGAAAATAATCGGATGGAATAAAAAGAATAGAATCTAAACAAAAATAATCAAATCGAAATAAAAAAAAGGAATCGAATCGAATCTAAGAAAATCAAATCTCATCGAATCAATAGAAACCGAATGGAATGGAATCGAATCGAATCGAAAAAAATCGAATCGAAATGAAAATAATCGAATCGAAATGAAGATAATCGAGTTGAATAAAAACATAATCGAAACGAAAATAATCGAATCGAAACAAAAAATCGCATCAAAACGAAAATAATCGAAACCAAAATAATCACACAACATGAAAATAATCGAATTGAATCGAAAATAATCACATCGAAACGAAAATAATCAGATAGAATCAAAAGTAATCAAATTGAAACCAAAATAATCGAATCAAATCAACAATAATCGAGTCGAATCGAGAATAATCGAATCGAAATGAAAATAATCGAATCAAAACGAAGATAATCGAATTGAATAAAAACATAATCGAAACGAAAATAAGCGAATCGAAACGAAAAAATCGCATCAAAACGAAAATAATCGAATCGAAACCAAAATAATCAATCAAAATGAAAATAATCGAATCGAATTGAAAATAATCACATCAAAACGAAAATAAACGAATCGAATCAAAAAATTCGAATCGAAAAGAAACGAATTGAATCGAATCGAAAAAAATCAAATCGAATAGAAAATAATCGAATTGAAATGAAAAAAATCAAGTAGAAGCGAAAATAATCTAATCGAAACCAAAATAATTAAATGGAAATGAAAATAACCGAATCGAATCGAAAATAATCAAATCGAATCGAAAATAATCAAATCGAATCGGAAATAATGGAATCGAAACCAAAATAATCAAATCGATATGAAAATAATCGAATCGAAAATAATCAAATCGAAACCAAAATAATCGAATCGAAATGAAAAAAATCAAGTAGAAGCGAAAATAATTAAATCGAATCGAAAATAATCTAATCGAAATAAAAATAATCAAATCGAAACGAAAATAATCAAATAGAAACGAAAATAATTGAATCAAAAAGAAGCGAATTGAATTGAATCGAAAAAAATCAAATCGAATTGAAAATAATCAAATCGAAATGAGAAAAATCGAATCGAATCAAAAATAATTGAATCGAATCTAAAATAAACAAATCTAACTGAAAATAATGAAATCGAATCGAAAAAATTCGAATAGAAAAGAAACGAATTGAATCGACATGAAAATAATCGAATCAAATAGAAAATAATCAAATCGAAACGAAGATAATCAATCGATACAAAAATAATCGAATCGAAACCAAAATAATCAAATCCACATGAAAATAATCGAATTGAATCGAAAATAATCAAATCGAAACTAAAAATAATCGAATCGAATCGAAAATAATCAAATTGAATAGGAAATAATCGAATCGAAATGAAAAAAATCAAGTAGAAGCGAAAAAAATAATCGAGTTGAAACCAAAATAATTAAATCGACATGAAAATAATCGAATCGAAATAATAAAATAGAAACGAAAATAATCGAATCAAATCGATAATAACCGAATCGAAATGAAAATTATCGAGTCGCAACCAAAATAATCGAATCGACATGAAAATAATCGAATCGAAATGAAAATAATCGAATGGAATAAAAAGAATAGAATCTAAACAAAAATAATCAAATCGAAATGAAAAAAATGGAATCGAATCGAATCCAATCTAAGAAAATCAAATCACATCGAATCGATAGAAATCGAATGGAATGGAATCAAATCGAATCGAAAAAAATCGAATCGAAACGAAAATAATCGAATCGAAATGAAGATAATCGAATCGAATCGAAAATAATTGAATCGAAATGTAAATAATCAAATCGAAGTGAAAATAAACGAATCGATTTAAAAATTCGAATTGAAACGAAAATAATCGAATCGAATCAAAAACAATCGAGTTGAAACGAAAATAATTGAGTTGAAACAAAAATAATCCAATCGAAATGAAAATTGAATCAAAACGAAAATAATCGAATGGAATAAAAAGAATACAATCAAAAGAAAAATAATCAAATCGAAATGAAAAAAATGGAATGGAATCGAATCGAATTGAAGAAAATCAAATCGCATCGAATCGATAAATATCGAATGGAATGGAATTGAATCGAAACGAAAATAATCGAATCAAAACGAAGATAATCGAATCGAATAAAAACATAATCGAAACGAAAATAAGCGAATCGAAACGAAAAAATCGCATCAAAACGAAAATAATCGAATCGAAACCAAAATAATCAATCAAAATGAAAATAATCGAATCGAATCGAAAATAATCACATCAAAACGAAAATCAACGAATCGAATCAAAAAATTCGAATCGAAAAGAAACGAATTGAATCGAATCGAAAAAAATCAAATCGAATAGAAAATAATCGAATTGAAATGAAAAAAATCAAGTAGAAGCGAAAATAATCTAATCGAAACCAAAATAATTAAATGGAAATGAAAATAACCGAATCGAATCGAAAATAATCAAATCGAATCGAAAATAATCAAATCGAATCGGAAATAATGGAATCGAAACCAAAATAATCAAATCGATATGAAAATAATCGAATCGAAAATAATCAAATCGAAACCAAAATAATCGAATCGAAATGAAAAAAATCAAGTAGAAGCGAAAATAATTAAATCGAATCGAAAATAATCTAATCGAAATAAAAATAATCAAATCGAAACGAAAATAATCAAATAGAAACGAAAATAATTGAATCAAAAAGAAGCGAATTGAATTGAATCGAAAAAAATCAAATCGAATCGAAAATAATCAAATCGAAATGAGAAAAATCAAATCGAATCAAAAATAATTGAATCGAATCTAAAACAAATCTAACTGAAAATAATCAGATTGAATCGAAAAAATTCGAATAGAAAAGAAACGAATTGAATCGAATCGAAAAAAATCAAATCGAATAGAAAATAATCTAATCGAAACGAAAATAATCAATTGAAATGAAAATAATCGAATCGAAACCAAAATATTCAAATCCACATGAAAATAATTGATCGAATCGAAAATAATCAAGTCGAATAGAAAATAATCGAATCGAAATGAAAATAATCAATCGAAACGAAAATCGAATCAAATTAAAAATAATCAAATCGAAACGAATATAATCTAATTGAATAGAAAATAATCAAATCGAAACGAAAATAACCGAATCGAAATTAAAATAATTGAATCGAAACGAAAATAAATAATCAAAACGACAATGATCGAATTGAAACGAAAAAAAATCAAATTGAAACACAAAAATAATCGAATCGAAAAGAAAAAAATCCAATCGAATAGCATCGAATCGAAAAAATCGATTCGAATTGAATCGAAAATATCGAATCGAAACGAAAATAAATGAATCAAAACAATAATGATTGAATCGAAACGAAAATAAATGAATCGAAACGAAAAAATCATGTAGAAGCGAAAAAAATCAAATCAAAAATAATCAAATCGAAAATAATCAAATAGAAATGAAAATAATCGAATCGAGATGAGAAAAGTCAAATCGAAATGAAAATAATCGAATCGAAACGAAAATAATCGAATCGAAAAGAAAATAAACGGATCGAATCGAAAAAATTCGAATTGAAAAGAAACGAATTGAATCGACATGAAAATAATCGAATCGGATAGAAAATAATCGAATCGAAACGTAAAAATTCGAATCGAAAAGAAACGAATTAAATCGACATGAAAATAATCAAATCGAATAGAAAATAATCGAATCGAAACAAAAATAATGAATCGAAACGAGAAAAATCGAATTGAAAAGAAAATAATCGAATCGAATCGAAAAAATTCGAATACAAAAGAAACAAATTGAATCGACATGAAAATAATCGAATCGAATAGAAAATAATCGAATCAAAACGAAAATAATCAATCGATACAAAAATAATCGAATTGAAACCAAAATAATCAAATCCACATGAAAATAATCGAATCGAATCAAAAATAATCAAATCGAAACTAAAATAATCAAATCGAATCGAAAATAATCAAATTGAATAGGAAATAATCGAATCGAAATGAAAAAAATCAAGTAGAAGCGAAAATAATCGAGTTGAAACCAAAATAATTAAATCGACATGAAAATAATCGAATCGAAATAATAAAATAGAAACGAAAATAATCGAGTCGCAACCAAAATAATCGAATCGACATGAAAATAATCGAATCGAAACGAAAATAATCGGATGGAATAAAAAGAATAGAATCTAAACAAAAATAATCAAATCGAAATAAAAAAAAGGAATCGAATCGAATCTAAGAAAATCAAATCTCATCGAATCAATAGAAACCGAATGGAATGGAATCGAATCGAATCGAAAAAAATCGAATCGAAATGAAAATAATCGAATCGAAATGAAGATAATCGAGTTGAATAAAAACATAATCGAAACGAAAATAATCGAATCGAAACAAAAAATCGCATCAAAACGAAAATAATCGAAACCAAAATAATCACACAACATGAAAATAATCGAATTGAATCGAAAATAATCACATCGAAACGAAAATAATCAGATAGAATCAAAAGTAATCAAATTGAAACCAAAATAATCGAATCAAATCAACAATAATCGAGTCGAATCGAAAATAATCGAATCGAAATGAAGATAATCGAATCGAATCGAAAATAATTGAATCGAAATGTAAATAATCAAATCGAAGTGAAAATAAACGAATCGATTTAAAAATTCGAATTGAAACGAAAATAATCGAATCGAATCAAAAACAATCGAGTTGAAACGAAAATAATTGAGTTGAAACAAAAATAATCCAATCGAAATGAAAATCGAATCAAAACGAAAATAATCGAATGGAATAAAAAGAATACAGTCAAAAGAAAAATAATCAAATCGAAATGAAAAAAATGGAATGGAATCGAATCGAATTGAAGAAAATCAAATCGCATCGAATTGATAAATATCGAATGGAATGGAATTGAATCGAAACGAAAATAATCGAATCAAAACGAAGATAATCGAATCGAATAAAAACATAATCGAAACGAAAATAAGCGAATCGAAATGAAAATCAAATCGAAGCCAAAATAATCAAATCCACATGAAAAAAATCAAATCGAATCGAAAATAATCAAATCGAAACTAAAATCATATCGACATGAAAAAAATCAAATCGAATTGAAAATAATCAAATCGAAACTAAAATCAAATTGACATGAAAAAAATCAAATCGAATCAAAAATAATCAAATCGAAACAAAAATAATCAAATTGAATCAAAAATAATCAAATCGAATCGAAAATAATCAATCGAAACGAAAATAATAGAAACGAAACCAAAATAATCAAATCGACATGAAAATAATGGAATCGAATCGAAAGTAATCAAATAGTAACTAAAATAATCGAATAGAATAGAAAATGATGAAATCGAAACGAAAATAATCAATCGAAATGAAAATCAAATCGAAAACAAAATAATCAAATCGACGTGAAAAAAATCAAATCGAATAGAAAATAATCGAATCAAAACAAAAATAATGAATCAAAACGAGAAAAATCGAATCGAAAAGAAAATAATCGGATCGAATCGAAAAAATTCGAATTGAAAAGAAACGAATTGAATCGACATGAAAATAATCGAATCGAATAGAAAATAATCGAATTGAAACGAAAATAATCAAATAGAAATGAAAATAATCGAATCGAAAAGAAACAAATTGAATTGAATCGAAAAAAATCAAATCGAATTGAAAATAATCAAATCGAAATGAGAAAAATCGAATCAAAAATAATTGAATCGAATCTAAAATAAACAAATCTAACTGAAAATAATCAAATCGAATCGAAAAAATTCGAATAGAAAAGAAACGAATTGGATCGACATGAAAATAATCGAATCGAATAGAAAATAATCAAATCGAAACGAAGATAATCAATCGATACAAAAATAATCGAATCGAAACCAAAATAATCAAATCCACATGAAAATAATCGAATCGAATCGAAAATAATCAAATCGAAACTAAAATAATCGAATCGAATCGAAAATAATCAAATTGAATAGGAAATAATCGAATCGAAATGAAAAAAATCAAGTAGAAGCGAAAATAATCGAGTTGAAACCAAAATAATTAAATCGACATGAAAATAATCGAATCGAAATAATAAAATAGAAACGAAAATAATCGAATCAAATCGATAATAACCGAATCGAAATGAAAATTATCGAGTCGCAACCAAAATAATCGAATCGACATGAAAATAATCGAATCGAAATGAAAATAATCGAATGGAATAAAAAGAATAGAATCTAAACAAAAATAATCAAATCGAAATGAAAAAAATGGAATCGAATCGAATCGAATCTAAGAAAATCAAATCACATCGAATCGATAGAAATCGAATGGAATGGAATCAAATCGAATCGAAAAAAATCGAATCGAAACGAAAATAATCGAATCGAAATGAAGATAATCGAATCGAATCAAAAATAATTGAATCGAAACGTAAATAATCAAATCGAAGTGAAAATAAACGAATCGATTTAAAAATTCGAATTGAAACGAAAATAATCGAATCGAATCAAAAACAATCGAGTTGAAACGAAAATAATTGAGTTGAAACAAAAATAATCCAATCGAAATGAAAATCGAATCAAAACGAAAATAATCGAATGGAATAAAAAGAATACAGTCAAAAGAAAAATAATCAAATCGAAATGAAAAAAATGGAATGGAATCGAATCGAATTGAAGAAAATCAAATCGCATCAAATCGATAAATATCGAATGGAATGGAATTGAATCGAAACGAAAATAATCGAATCAAAACGAAGATAATCGAATCGAATAAAAACATAATCGAAACGAAAATAAGCGAATCGAAACGAAAAAAATCGCATCAAAACGAAAATAATCGAATCGAAACCAAAATAATCAATCAAAATGAAAATAATCGAATCGAATCGAAAATAATCACATCAAAACGAAAATAAACGAATCGAATCAAAAAATTCGAATCGAAAAGAAACGAATTGAATCGAATCGAAAAAAATCAAATCGAATAGAAAATAATCGAATTGAAATGAAAAAAATCAAGTAGAAGCGAAAATAATCTAATCGAAACCAAAATAATTAAATGGAAATGAAAATAACCGAATCGAATCGAAAATAATCAAATCGAATCGAAAATAATCAAATCGAATCGGAAATAATGGAATCGAAACCAAAATAATCAAATCGATATGAAAATAATCGAATCGAAAATAATCGAATCGAAACCAAAATAATCGAATCGAAATGAAAAAAATCAAGTAGAAGCGAAAATAATTAAATCGAATCGAAAATAATCTAATCGAAATAAAAATAATCAAATCGAAACGAAAATAATCAAATAGAAACGAAAATAATTGAATCAAAAAGAAGCGAATTGAATTGAATCGAAAAAAATCAAATCGAATCGAAAATAATCAAATCGAAATGAGAAAAATCAAATCGAATCAAAAATAATTGAATCGAATCTAAAACAAATCTAACTGAAAATAATCAGATTGAATCGAAAAAATTCGAATAGAAAAGAAACGAATTGAATCGAATCGAAAAAAATCAAATCGAATAGAAAATAATCTAATCGAAACGAAAATAATCAATTGAAATGAAAATAATCGAATCGAAACCAAAATATTCAAATCCACATGAAAATAATTGATCGAATCGAAAATAATCAAGTCGAATAGAAAATAATCGAATCGAAATGAAAATAATCAATCGAAACGAAAATCGAATCAAATTAAAAATAATCAAATCGAAACGAATATAATCTAATTGAATAGAAAATAATCAAATCGAAACGAAAATAACCGAATCGAAATTAAAATAATTGAATCGAAACGAAAATAAATAATCAAAACGACAATGATCGAATTGAAACGAAAAAAAATCAAATTGAAACACAAAAATAATCGAATCGAAAAGAAAAAAATCCAATCGAATAGCATCGAATCGAAAAAATCGATTCGAATTGAATCGAAAATATCGAATCGAAACGAAAATAAATGAATCAAAACAATAACGATTGAATCGAAACGAAAATAAATGAATCGAAACGAAAAAATCATGTAGAAGCGAAAAAAATCAAATCAAAAATAATCAAATCGAAAATAATCAAATAGAAATGAAAATAATCGAATCGAGATGAGAAAAGTCAAATCGAAATGAAAATAATCGAATCGAAACGAAAATAATCGAATCGAAAAGAAAATAAACGGATCGAATCGAAAAAATTCGAATTGAAAAGAAACGAATTGAATCGACATGAAAATAATCGAATCGGATAGAAAATAATCGAATCGAAACGTAAAAATTCGAATCGAAAAGAAACGAATTAAATCGACATGAAAATAATCAAATCGAATAGAAAATAATCGAATCGAAACAAAAATAATGAATCGAAACGAGAAAAATCGAATTGAAAAGAAAATAATCGAATCGAATCGAAAAAATTCGAATACAAAAGAAACAAATTGAATCGACATGAAAATAATCGAATCGAATAGAAAATAATCGAATCAAAACGAAAATAATCAATCGATACAAAAATAATCGAATCGAAACCAAAATAATCAAATCCACATGAAAATAATCGAATCGAATCAAAAATAATCAAATCGAAACTAAAATAATCAAATCGAATCGAAAATAATCAAATTGAATAGGAAATAATCGAATCGAAATGAAAAAAATCAAGTAGAAGCGAAAATAATCGAGTTGAAACCAAAATAATTAAATCGACATGAAAATAATCGAATCGAAATAATAAAATAGAAACGAAAATAATCGAGTCGCAACCAAAATAATCGAATCGACATGAAAATAATCGAATCGAAACGAAAATAATCGGATGGAATAAAAAGAATAGAATCTAAACAAAAATAATCAAATCGAAATAAAAAAAAAGGAATCGAATCGAATCTAAGAAAATCAAATCTCATCGAATCAATAGAAACCGAATGGAATGGAATCGAATCGAATCGAAAAAAATCGAATCGAAATGAAAATAATCGAATCGAAATGAAGATAATCGAGTTGAATAAAAACATAATCGAAACGAAAATAATCGAATCGAAACAAAAAATCGCATCAAAACGAAAATAATCGAAACCAAAATAATCACACAACATGAAAATAATCGAATTGAATCGAAAATAATCACATCGAAACGAAAATAATCAGATAGAATCAAAAGTAATCAAATTGAAACCAAAATAATCGAATCAAATCAACAATAATCGAGTCGAATCGAAAATAATCGAATCGAAATGAAGATAATCGAATCGAATCGAAAATAATTGAATCGAAATGTAAATAATCAAATCGAAGTGAAAATAAACGAATCGATTTAAAAATTCGAATTGAAACGAAAATAATCGAATCGAATCAAAAACAATCGAGTTGAAACGAAAATAATTGAGTTGAAACAAAAATAATCCAATCGAAATGAAAATCGAATCAAAACGAAAATAATCGAATGGAATAAAAAGAATACAGTCAAAAGAAAAATAATCAAATCGAAATGAAAAAAATGGAATGGAATCGAATCGAATTGAAGAAAATCAAATCGCATCGAATTGATAAATATCGAATGGAATGGAATTGAATCGAAACGAAAATAATCGAATCAAAACGAAGATAATCGAATCGAATAAAAACATAATCGAAACGAAAATAATCAATCGAAATGAAAATCAAATCGAAGCCAAAATAATCAAATCCACATGAAAAAAATCAAATCGAATCGAAAATAATCAAATCGAAACTAAAATCATATCGACATGAAAAAAATCAAATCGAATTGAAAATAATCAAATCGAAACTAAAATCAAATTGACATGAAAAAAATCAAATCGAATCAAAAATAATCAAATCGAAACAAAAATAATCAAATTGAATCAAAAATAATCAAATCGAATCGAAAATAATCAATCGAAACGAAAATAATAGAAACGAAACCAAAATAATCAAATCGACATGAAAATAATGGAATCGAATCGAAAGTAATCAAATAGTAACTAAAATAATCGAATAGAATAGAAAATGATGAAATCGAAACGAAAATAATCAATCGAAATGAAAATCAAATCGAAAACAAAATAATCAAATCGACGTGAAAAAAATCAAATCGAATAGAAAATAATCGAATCAAAACAAAAATAATGAATCAAAACGAGAAAAATCGAATCGAAAAGAAAATAATCGGATCGAATCGAAAAAATTCGAATTGAAAAGAAACGAATTGAATCGACATGAAAATAATTGAATCGAATAGAAAATAATCGAATTGAAACGAAAATAATCAAATAGAAATGAAAATAATCGAATCGAAAAGAAACAAATTGAATTGAATCGAAAAAAATCAAATCGAATTGAAAATAATCAAATCGAAATGAGAAAAATTGAATCGAATCAAAAATAATTGAATCGAATCTAAAATAAACAAATCTAACTGAAAATAATCAAATCGAATCGAAAAAATTCGAATAGAAAAGAAACGAATTGGATCGACATGAAAATAATCGAATCGAATAGAAAATAATCAAATCGAAACGAAGATAATCAATCGATACAAAAATAATCGAATCGAAACCAAAATAATCAAATCCACATGAAAATAATCGAATCGAATCGAAAATAATCAAATCGAAACTAAAATAATCGAATCGAATCGAAAATAATCAAATTGAATAGGAAATAATCGAATCGAAATGAAAAAAATCAAGTAGAAGCGAAAATAATCGAGTTGAAACCAAAATAATTAAATCGACATGAAAATAATCGAATCGAAATAATAAAATAGAAACGAAAATAATCGAATCAAATCGATAATAACCGAATCGAAATGAAAATTATCGAGTCGCAACCAAAATAATCGAATCGACATGAAAATAATCGAATCGAAATGAAAATAATCGAATGGAATAAAAAGAATAGAATCTAAACAAAAATAATCAAATCGAAATGAAAAAAATGGAATCGAATCGAATCGAATCTAAGAAAATCAAATCACATCGAATCGATAGAAATCGAATGGAATGGAATCAAATCGAATCGAAAAAAATCGAATCGAAACGAAAATAATCGAATCGAAATGAAGATAATCGAATCGAATCAAAAATAATTGAATCGAAACGTAAATAATCATATCGAAGTGAAAATAAACGAATCGATTTAAAAATTCGAATTGAAACGAAAATAATCGAATCGAATCAAAAACAATCGAGTTGAAACGAAAATAATTGAGTTGAAACAAAAATAATCCAATCGAAATGAAAATCGAATCAAAACGAAAATAATCGAATGGAATAAAAAGAATACAGTCAAAAGAAAAATAATCAAATCGAAATGAAAAAAATGGAATGGAATCGAATCGAATTGAAGAAAATCAAATCGCATCAAATCGATAAATATCGAATGGAATGGAATTGAATCGAAACGAAAATAATCGAATCAAAACGAAGATAATCGAATCGAATAAAAACATAATCGAAACGAAAATAAGCGAATCGAAACGAAAAAAATCGCATCAAAACGAAAATAATCGAATCGAAACCAAAATAATCAATCAAAATGAAAATAATCGAATCGAATCGAAAATAATCACATCAAAACGAAAATAAACGAATCGAATCAAAAAATTCGAATCGAAAAGAAACGAATTGAATCGAATCGAAAAAAATCAAATCGAATAGAAAATAATCGAATTGAAATGAAAAAAATCAAGTAGAAGCGAAAATAATCTAATCGAAACCAAAATAATTAAATGGAAATGAAAATAACCGAATCGAATCGAAAATAATCAAATCGAATCGAAAATAATCAAATCGAATCGGAAATAATGGAATCGAAACCAAAATAATCAAATCGATATGAAAATAATCGAATCGAAAATAATCGAATCGAAACCAAAATAATCGAATCGAAATGAAAAAAATCAAGTAGAAGCGAAAATAATTAAATCGAATCGAAAATAATCTAATCGAAATAAAAATAATCAAATCGAAACGAAAATAATCAAATAGAAACGAAAATAATTGAATCAAAAAGAAGCGAATTGAATTGAATCGAAAAAAATCAAATCGAATCGAAAATAATCAAATCGAAATGAGAAAAATCAAATCGAATCAAAAATAATTGAATCGAATCTAAAACAAATCTAACTGAAAATAATCAGATTGAATCGAAAAAATTCGAATAGAAAAGAAACGAATTGAATCGAATCGAAAAAAATCAAATCGAATAGAAAATAATCTAATCGAAACGAAAATAATCAATTGAAATGAAAATAATCGAATCGAAACCAAAATATTCAAATCCACATGAAAATAATTGATCGAATCGAAAATAATCAAGTCGAATAGAAAATAATCGAATCGAAATGAAAATAATCAATCGAAACGAAAATCGAATCAAATTAAAAATAATCAAATCGAAACGAATATAATCTAATTGAATAGAAAATAATCAAATCGAAACGAAAATAACCGAATCGAAATTAAAATAATTGAATCGAAACGAAAATAAATAATCAAAACGACAATGATCGAATTGAAACGAAAAAAAATCAAATTGAAACACAAAAATAATCGAATCGAAAAGAAAAAAATCCAATCGAATAGCATCGAATCAAAAAAATCGATTCGAATTGAATCGAAAATATCGAATCGAAACGAAAATAAATGAATCAAAACAATAATGATTGAATCGAAACGAAAATAAATGAATCGAAACGAAAAAATCATGTAGAAGCGAAAAAAATCAAATCAACAATAATCAAATCGAAAATAATCAAATAGAAATGAAAATAATCGAATCGAGATGAGAAAAGTCAAATCGAAATGAAAATAATCGAATCGAAACGAAAATAATCGAATCGAAAAGAAAATAAACGGATCGAATCGAAAAAATTCGAATTGAAAAGAAACGAATTAAATCGACATGAAAATAATCAAATCGAATAGAAAATAATCGAATCGAAACAAAAATAATGAATCGAAACGAGAAAAATCGAATTGAAAAGAAAATAATCGAATCGAATCGAAAAAATTCGAATACAAAAGAAACAAATTGAATCGACATGAAAATAATCGAATCGAATAGAAAATAATCGAATCAAAACGAAAATAATCAATCGATACAAAAATAATCGAATTGAAACCAAAATAATCAAATCCACATGAAAATAATCGAATCGAATCAAAAATAATCAAATCGAAACTAAAATAATCAAATCGAATCGAAAATAATCAAATTGAATAGGAAATAATCGAATCGAAATGAAAAAAATCAAGTAGAAGCGAAAATAATCGAGTTGAAACCAAAATAATTAAATCGACATGAAAATAATCGAATCGAAATAATAAAATAGAAACGAAAATAATCGAGTCGCAACCAAAATAATCGAATCGACATGAAAATAATCGAATCGAAACGAAAATAATCGGATGGAATAAAAAGAATAGAATCTAAACAAAAATAATCAAATCGAAATAAAAAAAAGGAATCGAATCGAATCTAAGAAAATCAAATCTCATCGAATCAATAGAAACCGAATGGAATGGAATCGAATCGAATCGAAAAAAATCGAATCGAAATGAAAATAATCGAATCGAAATGAAGATAATCGAGTTGAATAAAAACATAATCGAAACGAAAATAATCGAATCGAAACAAAAAATCGCATCAAAACGAAAATAATCGAAACCAAAATAATCACACAACATGAAAATAATCGAATTGAATCGAAAATAATCACATCGAAACGAAAATAATCAGATAGAATCAAAAGTAATCAAATTGAAACCAAAATAATCGAATCAAATCAACAATAATCGAGTCGAATCGAAAATAATCGAATCGAAATGAAGATAATCGAATCGAATCAAAAATAATTGAATCGAAATGTAAATAATCAAATCGAAGTGAAAATAAACGAATCGATTTAAAAATTCGAATTGAAACGAAAATAATCGAATCGAATCAAAAACAATCGAGTTGAAACGAAAATAATTGAGTTGAAACAAAAATAATCCAATCGAAATGAAAATCGAATCAAAACGAAAATAATCGAATGGAATAAAAAGAATACAATCAAAAGAAAAATAATCAAATCGAAATGAAAAAAATGGAATGGAATCGAATCGAATTGAAGAAAATCAAATCGCATCGAATTGATAAATATCGAATGGAATGGAATTGAATCGAAACGAAAATAATCGAATCAAAACGAAGATAATCGAATCGAATAAAAACATAATCGAAACGAAAATAATCAATCGAAATGAAAATCAAATCGAAGCCAAAATAATCAAATCCACATGAAAAAAATCAAATCGAATCGAAAATAATCAAATCGAAACTAAAATCATATCGACATGAAAAAAATCAAATCGAATTGAAAATAATCAAATCGAAACTAAAATCAAATTGACATGAAAAAAATCAAATCGAATCAAAAATAATCAAATCGAAACAAAAATAATCAAATTGAATCAAAAATAATCAAATCGAATCGAAAATAATCAATCGAAACGAAAATAATAGAAACGAAACCAAAATAATCAAATCGACATGAAAATAATGGAATCGAATCGAAAGTAAGTTCAGCGTTCGCACAAGTACAGCCATCCCAGGCCCCTGTGAATAAGAGCTGAACTTTACCTTGCTTCAGTTACAGGAAGAAAACAGCTTACAGCTTAAATTACAGCCCCATATTAGAATAAAAACAGAGCCCAAGCCAAGGGCAGGAAGCCCCTATTAGAATGAGAACAGAGCTCAATGCCCTTGAAAGCCCCGTCAGAATGTAAACAGAACTTGAGAAATTCCTGCCCCCCCTTCTGAAGATCCCCTAGAAACTAAGCTGAAACCCAGCTCGGGGTCCAAGTACCTGCTCGGCTGTGTGGGGTACACTTGGATCCAAGCTCAAGCTTGTAAATAAATAAACCCTCGTGTGTTTGCAAAAAAAAAAAAAAAAAAAAGAAAGTAATCAAATAGTAACTAAAATAATCGAATAGAATAGAAAATGATGAAATCGAAACGAAAATAATCAATCGAAATGAAAATCAAATCGAAAACAAAATAATCAAATCGACGTGAAAAAAATCAAATCGAATAGAAAATAATCGAATCAAAACAAAAATAATGAATCAAAACGAGAAAAATCGAATCGAAAAGAAAATAATCGGATCGAATCGAAAAAATTCGAATTGAAAAGAAACGAATTGAATCGACATGAAAATAATCGAATCGAATAGAAAATAATCGAATTGAAACGAAAATAATCAAATAGAAATGAAAATAATCGAATCGAAAAGAAACAAATTGAATTGAATCGAAAAAAATCAAATCGAATTGAAAATAATCAAATCGAAATGAGAAAAATCGAATCGAATCAAAAATAATTGAATCGAATCTAAAATAAACAAATCTAACTGAAAATAATCAAATCGAATCGAAAAAATTCGAATAGAAAAGAAACGAATTGAATCGACATGAAAATAATCGAATCGAATAGAAAATAATCAAATCGAAACGAAGATAATCAATCGATACAAAAATAATCGAATCGAAACCAAAATAATCAAATCCACATGAAAATAATCGAATCGAATCGAAAATAATCAAATCGAAACTAAAATAATCGAATCGAATCGAAAATAATCAAATTGAATAGGAAATAATCGAATCGAAATGAAAAAAATCAAGTAGAAGCGAAAATAATCGAGTTGAAACCAAAATAATTAAATCGACATGAAAATAATCGAATCGAAATAATAAAATAGAAACGAAAATAATCGAATCAAATCGATAATAACCGAATCGAAATGAAAATTATCGAGTCGCAACCAAAATAATCGAATCGACATGAAAATAATCGAATCGAAATGAAAATAATCGAATGGAATAAAAAGAATAGAATCTAAACAAAAATAATCAAATCGAAATGAAAAAAATGGAATCGAATCGAATCGAATCTAAGAAAATCAAATCACATCGAATCGATAGAAATCGAATGGAATGGAATCAAATCGAATCGAAAAAAATCGAATCGAAACGAAAATAATCGAATCGAAATGAAGATAATCGAATCGAATAAAAACATAATCGAAACGAAAATTATCGAATCGAAACAAAAAAATCGCATCAACACGAAAATAATCGAATCAAAACCAAAATAATCACACAAAATGAAAATAATCGAATCGAATTGAAAATAATCACATCGAAACGAAAATAATTGGATAGAATCAAAAGTAATCAAATCGAATAGAAAATAATCAATCGAAACGAAAATAATCAAATCGAAACCAAAATAATCAAGTCGAGATGAAAATAATCAAATCGAATCGAAAATAATCAAATCGAAACTAAAAAAATCGAATCGAATCGAAAAAAATCAAATCGAATAGAAAATAATCGAATCGAAATGAAAAAAATCAAGTAGAAGCGAAAATAATTAAATGGAATCGAAAATAATCGAATCGATATGAAAATAATCAAATCGAAACTAAAATCGAATCGAATCGAAAATAAATCGAAACAAAAATAATCAAATCGAATCGAAAATAATCAAATCGAATCGAAAATAATCAATCGAAACCAAAATAATCGAAACGAAACCAAAATAATCACATCAACATGAAAATCATGGAATCGAATCGAAAGTAATCAAATAGAAACTAAAATAATCGAATCGAATAGAAAATGATCAAATCGAATAGAAAATAATCAATCCAAATGAAAATAATCGAATCAAAACCAAAATGATCAAATCGACATGAAAATAACCAAACGAAATGCTGTGGAAGCGAACCGTACAGGCAGTCAGGATGCGGGAGGGACAGGCCATGAGCTCAACTCTCAGACGTGTGTGAGCTGTGCAGGCCGACGTGTGCTGGACACTTACTTACTGATGGGAGCTAGGACCGAGCTACACTCTCATTGAAGAAGGACATTTGCGATCTCTGCATTGAACTCAGATACACGAAGTAGAGTCCTGTCGCTTCCACATGCTTTTCACACAACCTCTTCCGGCACCTCACATAAATAAAAAATCTTTAAAAAAAATGAAAGAAGGTGTTCTTGATGTGCTCATAGTTTTAATTAAACATGAATCAAGTGACCTTTTGGCTCCTTGACATGCAGGATTCTATGTATTCAACATATAAATATTACACAGATGTTGACGTGTAAATATTACAAATAGAAGGAGAGCTAAAGAGAAAAAAATGTGATTTAACAAGAGAAAGGGGATCCCTGGGTGGCGCAGTGGTTTAGCACCTGCTTTTGGCCCAGGGCGCGATCCTGGAGACTCGGGATCGAATCCCACGTCAGGCTCCGAGTGCATGGAGCCTGCTTCTCCCTCTGCCTATGTCTCTGCCTCTCTCTCTCTCTCTCTCTCTTTCTCTGTGTGACTATCATAAAAAAAAAAACATAAATAAAATAAAATAATAAGAAAAAATTTAACAAGAGAAAGGCAGTAGGTAAAAAGAAGAAAAAAAACAAGTAACACAGAATACAAACCCAAAGTGAATGTACTATAAATATATTGAAGATCTTAATACCATCAATATTGCATAAATGTAAATATTAGGCTAAAAGTATTAGGTCTAGTAAAGATGAACTTTATTGGGGTTAGCTCAATCAAATATTTAGAAATTAAGATGTCAATTTATGTTAAGAGGATCCCCCCAAAATGCCAAATATCTGAATTATTAAAATGATATAAATATGTACTATAAAGTACATCTCAACTGTGAAGATCTTTTACCTTTAAATATAATAAAAGAGGGATCCCTGGGTGGCGCAGCGGTTTGGCGCCTGCCTTTGGCCCAGGGCGCGATCCTGGAGACCCGGGATCGAGTCCCACGTCAGGCTCCGAGTGCATGGAGCCTGCTTCTCCCTCTGCCTGTGTCTCTGCCTCTCTCTCTCTGTGACTATCATAAATAAATAAATAAAAAATTTAAAAAAAAATAAATAAATATAATAAAAGAAGGACAATAGAAAGAAATTTTAGTATATAATACAGTTCTTCCTCATTATATGGTAATGGAATTACTTTATATGAGAATCTGTGTGACATCCTATATGTAACCTCTGTTCTACCTTTATCTGTTCTATCTTTATGAACTTCTTGGTAGTTTCACTTATTAAAAGATTCTAACAGTATTTAGCTCTCTCTAAAGGGACCTTTGAGACCAAAATGGTTGCAACAGAATCTTTCTTTCTGTAAAAGATACCATAAAACAATTAAATGTTACTTGAGTCCTCACTGAAAACCATTCTCACTAAAACTAATGATTCCCTATGTCAATATTAAAATCTATTTTTTAACCTCATTTTGGACTTATAAAAATATTAAAATATATTTAAATATCTCATACTGAATATCTAGCAATAGCCACAAGGAAAAATAGCACAAATTTAATACTATTATACTAAAATACATTTTATCTTTATACTTCAATGTTTTAATATTAATAACAGATTCTATACTGCTTTATATTTTTTCTTATTTAATCATCTCAACATCCTTGTAAAAATAGTACAGATTTATTTTAAAAATAAGGAGAAAAGCTCATGGAATAAAATATTTTGTCAGATGAACATGCATCCATTTCTTCTATATTTGTTTCTCTATAATTCATTATTGTTGTTCAACTTACTTGAGATTATTTTTTTGAAAATGTTTTACACTTCCATAGACAAATTTATGGCAAATAGAAATTATTATTTTGTTCTTTCACTCAATAAAGAGTTTTAAAGTCAAAACAGTATAAAACTGAGCTTCAAGGGAAGAATTCTGTGGCTAAGTAGAATCATGTAAGGATGTACTTAAGAGTAGGTTGTGTGGTTAACTGATATCATCACTCCATTACTTCTATAATTTTTCATGATTTATATTGTCTTCTCCAGATATTTCCAAGCTAGTGAGGAAATTCAGAACACAGTTTCAGGGTAACTACTATGTTTCCTTTTAACTCCCTATAGTTTAACTTCCTTCACATTTTAGGAAGGACAAAGTCTAAGAAAGGCATGTTCAAAGAGAAGACATTGAGGAAAGTTACTCATGGCATTTATAATCTTGCAGATTTATTTTTTTTATGTTCAAAATAAACAGAACCTGGAAAATTACTGAAAAGTACCTATGGGATAAAGTTTGGCATAATTCTAAAAACAGAATGAAAAAAGAAAGAAGGAAAAGAAAGAAAGAAAGAAAGAAAGAAAGAAAAAAAAGAAAGAAAGAAAGAAAGAAAGAAAGAAGGAAAGAAGAGAAAAAAAGAACAAAGAAGAAAGAAAGGAGAAAAGAAAGAAGTCATGTGAATTAGAAATGAAAGAACTAGGAGTAAATTTTTTAAAAAGGAATAAAAACATTTTTTAAAGTGTCCTCCAATATTTAAATACTTTATTAGGAGAGAAAATAGATCAATTATTCATGATTCATGACTATAGTTTTCAGATTAGTGTTTAAAAATTAAGGGGCTACACTTTTTTGACATTACAGAATAGTTAAGGTTGTCTAGAGATAGAATGAGATAGCTTTCTAGGCTTGTTTTCTCATTAATTTGGATGAGGTGGTTTCTAATATCCCTTTCAGTTTTACTATTGCAGTGTTATCTTTTTAAAAAAGATTTTCTTTATTTAATAAAGAGAGAGACCACATGAGCAAGGCAGAGCTACAGGAGAGGGAGAAGCAAACTCCCCTCTGAGGAGTGAATCTGCTGTGGGGCTCCATTCTAGGACTCCAGGATCATGACCTGGGCAGAAGGCAGATGCTTAACTATCTGAGCCACCCAGGCACCTTGCACGATATTATCTTCCTCTGGATATGTAGAGTGAGTGTAACATGAGACAACCCACCTGCATACATCTGCTAAGCAGTTTACAACTCCCCGAGATTATCCCCCTCTTTACATTATCCCTGATGAATACTCTTAAAAGTCGAAGTGAATTCAAAACAATCCTAATGCTGTCCCTGATGCCCATACCTCTCTTATTGCAATGTACCACTTTTTACCATTTATTATGTTTGTTTAGACATTCATTTATTTCCTTGATAGACAGTAAGCACTGCTTATAAATTGTAATTTGGGGGGAAGGATCTTCCATATTGAAATCATTTGGGGTTTTAAAAGGCAAATTCCTGGAATTGATTCTAGAACTACAGGAAGACTTGCCATTATTTTCTGTATGATACACTGAACTTTATTCTTTTAAATGCTTAGTGTTACTAAGCTACTGCTATAAATTCTTTTATTTACCTTTGTGTTTTCCAACTTCTGTCAACTCTTGGCCTAATCATTACTAATACCCAGCCTCAGCCGTACCGAGCTGCTGATTTATTTCTGAATACATCTTCAGGATATCAGGATATCCTCAGACGTCATCGTTCTGGGCAGGCTGATGTTAATCTTGTTATAAACCTTGCTCCCTAGGAGCTATTTTCTGACTGCTTTCTCCTCTTTATGCCTTACTTAGGATCCTGTTTCAAAATAGACCAAATGGAAACACACTCTTGCTTGACTGATGCTGTGATCTAGAATATCCTATTACACACTTTATCCATCAAGGTGAACCACACAGCATCTTGAAGATAGCCTAAATCATGCCCACATGTGCTACCTCCCTTTAATTATTCTAATTAAGACTCCTTTTCTTCCAACAAATGACCAGCCCTATACCTAAGACTCTTCTTCGGTGGCCCAGTCCTAATCACAAATATGCAATTTTACTTCTTGCTGTACCCTCAATGAGTGGAAAGCCTGGCTTCTTGTAAAAGATGAGAGAGGGTAGTCCTATCCTCAATGAGAGGGGGCATTTAAGGTAACATTATCACAAACCTCAAAACAGTTTGTCCCCTTTTCTTTTCACCTCTCTCCCCCATATGCCTAGACAGGATGAAACAGATGCTCATTAATTCTTAAAATCCCTTTAAACTATATAATGTACACTCTCAGATTAGTGAGATTAAAACACATGGTAGTTATATAATTTATAATGTGTCCAGAATTAATCAATAGATCAACAGCACTATTTGCAAGGTAGGCAGTCAGGCCTGAAGATTTTTTATCAAAAGCCCAAAAAGGAAACACTTCTCAAGTTGCTATTGGTTATCATGATCTGCGCAAACAAATTGTATTGCTGCACAACGTCAATAGCCCACATTCTACGCCTTGTTTTGCTTTTTAACACTGAGAAGACCAACAGCTGTTACTGATCTAAGAAGAACTAAAGCATTTACAGTAGGTGGTACCACCTGTGCTTTTCTTATTCCACCCTTAAAAATCTGCTACTTTATTTTGGAGCTGATGGAGAATATGGCAGTGACTCAATGTCAGGGGGAGTGAGTAGTCAACTGTGGCTTAGTTCTGATAAGGAGTAACATGATCTTTATAAGTCACAACAATGTGTGTTGATGAATATCTTCTCTTGATTTTGCTTTATCCATTTCAAGAATCTAAGAAAAGACCATAAATAAAAAGGAAATTTGAATTCAGCTGACTTAACTGAACGAAAGAATTACAACCCAGATAAAATTCAAGATTCTATATATATGCAATTAATGATCTTAACTATTTCATGTTTCATTTTAGCTTCTTTACCTTAAACCCTAGAAAAAATACACTTGCCACGTTACTGCCTACTTGATCCTATAGCTGTGGAATTTTAAATTTAAACAGGCAGTTGGTGAAACATGTCTTCTATTTCCAAGTGAAGTGTTTAAGAGTTTATGGAAAATAGAGAATTAACTCAATTGGGGACAAAAATAGCTTTGAAATTTGGTAGCTTGAGTTACCTAGCACTTATATATGAAGTTTCCTCTAAATGCTAAATTTCAAAATGTTATATACAGAATAATTTAAGTCATATAATACAAAACTTTTGACAAAAGGAAATGTATCGAGTGATACATTTACTTCAACTGAATCAGGGGATCCCTACACAACCATGAGTTGATGTTTCTGCATCTTGGTGTTCTAAATTAATCAATGTTATAGAAATTCAACTAGAATTGAATTGTTCAATGAAAAAAGCGAGGTAATAATCTCTTGTCATTTTTTTTACAACTTTTCACATTTCCCATAGTAAATTGGGGGAGTAAATACCCACAGTAAATTCCCCATAGTAGATTTCCTGAGTAAATTGTTTGCCAATATGGTATATTCTAACCCGGCCTATTTTTAACAACCTTTCTTGCCTTCTGAAGCAAAGAGACAAAAAAGAAACCACTTTCGGACAAATATATATATATATATATATATATATATATATATATATAGTTTGAAAGCATTTCCCTTTAGATGAATTACTTAAAATTCAGCCAAGGACAGACACTGTTTTTTAATTGCTGTTTTAGAAAACATTTGGACCTACCTGGAAATATTAAATATAAGTCTCATTTATAACACTAACAATAGGTTTCATTTATAATCATGAATAGAGTGTCAACTCAAAGAATGGCCCACATTTACTCCATCTGAGTTTTGTTGTTTCTGTTACTCACCTCACACTTCTCTGTTAGTTTTTGCTTGCTGTTTTCCAATATAATAATATTAATAAATATCATATCCAAATAGTTCTTAATTATGCTAGCACATTCTTTACTGATGGAGTGTTTAGTCAGAATTTTGTGTGTTTTTTTAAATTTTTATTTATTTATTCATGAGAGACAGAGAGAGAGAGAGAGAGAGGCAGAGACATAAGCAGATGGAGATGCAGGAAGCCCAATGTGGTAATCAATACCAGGATTTGGGGATCATGCCTTAAGCCAAAGGCAGACGCTCAACTGTTGAGTCACCAGGTGTCCCATAATTTTGTGTTTTTCTTTCCAATCCAGTGAGACACATTTTTCCCTATAGAACATGTTGGCAACAGTGTTATCACACATACAGAAATCTTATACTATTATTACCACATTATATGTTGGTATTACAGCAATGAATTTGTCTGGATAGCTGTAAAATATTTTTGTCTTATTACTATTTGTCATGTCCAGGGCAGAGTCACTGATGTTGGTGACACAGTGCTTAGATTCAGACTGCAAAATTTGGGGATTTTCTGAAAAGTGACTCTCACACTGACAGCTGAGACCCATTGCTAGGAATAGAGAATATCTCCCTGAAGGCTACATAGTTACAGTTGTTCTACATTAAGCCACCACTTACCGAGAATTACCCAATGTAAAGAACAAATCCTTCAAGTGTCTTGTTGTTGCTTCAAAAAGAATGCCAGGCTTTCCTTTACTCATCCACAATTAGTTTTGCTAACTTGAAAAGCATATGACAAGTCGACCGATCTATGAACCAGCTGCCATCTGATAGCTCACCTCTGCAAAATGAGAAGGGAGCTGATACCAAGATGCAGATTCATGAAAGACACCCTGAGAAAAATCAATGTGAAATAAAATAAAAGTGGATAAATGAAGTCTGTAATTAAGGACTTAACAGGAAGCATTTACTAGATGGAAAGAGTTCCAAATGAAAAATACTTTGAGGCCTCTGGACGCCGCCGAGTAAGCATCGTTAAAGTCTCCCCTCCCACCGCCGTCATGTCTAAGTCAGAGTCTCCCAAAGAGCCCGAGCAGCTGCGGAAGCTCTTCATCGGAGGTTTGAGCTTCGAAACGACCGATGAGAGTCTGAGGAGCCATTTTGAGCAATGGGGGACGCTTACGGACTGTGTGGTAATGAGAGACCCCAACACCAAGCGCTCCAGAGGCTTTGGGTTCGTCACGTACGCCACCGTGGAGGAGGTGGACGCGGCCATGAACGCCCGGCCGCACAAGGTGGACGGAAGAGTCGTGGAACCAAAGAGGGCTGTCTCCCGAGAGGATTCTCAAAGACCCGGTGCCCACTTAACTGTGAAAAAGATTTTTGTCGGTGGCATTAAAGAAGACACTGAAGAACATCATCTAAGAGATTATTTTGAACAGTATGGGAAAATTGAAGTGATTGAGATCATGACTGACCGAGGCAGTGGGAAAAAGAGAGGTTTTGCTTTTGTGACCTTTGACGACCACGACTCTGTAGACAAGATTGTCATTCAAAAATACCATACTGTGAATGGCCACAACTGTGAAGTAAGGAAAGCCCTATCGAAGCAAGAGATGGCTAGTGCTTCGTCCAGCCAAAGAGGCCGAAGTGGTTCTGGAAACTTTGGTGGTGGTCGTGGAGGTGGTTTTGGTGGGAATGACAACTTTGGTCGTGGAGGGAACTTCAGTGGTCGAGGTGGCTTCGGTGGCAGTCGAGGTGGTGGTGGATACGGTGGCAGTGGGGATGGCTATAACGGATTTGGTAATGACGGAAGCAACTTTGGAGGTGGCGGAAGCTATAACGATTTTGGCAATTACAACAATCAATCCTCAAATTTTGGACCCATGAAAGGAGGAAATTTTGGAGGCAGAAGCTCTGGCCCCTATGGTGGTGGAGGCCAATACTTTGCCAAACCAAGAAACCAAGGTGGCTATGGCGGTTCCAGCAGCAGCAGCAGCTATGGCAGTGGCAGAAGGTTTTAATTACTGCCAGGAAACAAAGCTTAGCAGGAGAGGAGAGCCAGAGAAGTGACAGGGAAGCTACAGGTTACAACAGATTTGTGAACTCAGCCAAGCACAGTGGTGGCAGGGCCTAGCTGCTACAAAGAAGACATGTTTTAGACAATACTCATGTGTATGGGCAAAAAACTCGAGGACTGTATTTGTGACTAATTGTATAACAGGTTATTTTAGTTTCTGTTCTGTGGAAAGTGTAAAGCATTCCAACAAAGGGTTTTAATGTAGATTTTTTTTTTTGCACCCATGCTGTTGATTGCTAAATGTAATAGTCTGATCATGACGCTGAATAAATGTGTCTTTAAAAAAAAAAAAAAAGAAAAAAAAAAAAAAGAAAAATACTTTGAAAAGATAAGTCACAAAACCTGTGCTTTAAAAAAATGGTAAAAGATAAAGAGGGCAAAGTACTTAGGAATTTCTATTTTACTACTGATAAGGCCACAAATGAGAATGTTCTGCCCAGAATTAATACAAAATTTAGGTGAATATGTTGGGTTACATCTCAGTCCTCTTGGACTCTTGTCTAAGTGTTTCTTTTTGGCAGACCAGGCTATCAAATTTTAGTAGATGAGTGAAAAATCAAATCATATTTCAGATAGTGAAATGATATCAAAGTTCCTGGCCTGTCTAGAATGGGAAAAGGATAAAACCATTAATTATAAAGTGAAACCACTTAGCAACTCAAGAATTTTATTTAGGATGCTGAATGTATAGTTGACAATAGTCATCCCTAAGAGCAGAGATCATATAATTTCATCTAGAAACAAGAAAGTAGATGTGCTTACTATACCTACTTACCATGCAATGTACCTACTTGATAACCTTCCATGTACTTATTTGCTTTTTAGCAGTTCATTCAATTAGATAAATTTGTATTAAGTACAAATTGTGTTCAAGGTACCCTTGAATGTCATGAAAGTAGGTAAACATGGTCACAGTTGGCATCACCTGTGTCAGTTGGCCTAAGGTTGCCAAATCTATTTTCTCTCTCCTTGAATCTGGGTTGCCCAGATTCCCCTTCAAGGGAATACTTACTGACTAGCTATGAGATATAGTCATTAGAGAGCTTACTGTGATCATTCTGCCTCAGTTAGAAAGAACCATTATTACCTAAAGTCATTCTTTTTCCTAATTTCAGTGCCTGAGCAAGACAGGAGAATAAGAATCTAGTCTTTGTGGCCTAATGCAGGATACTCTGACAGATAAGCCTTACTCTGAAGCTTTCCACATTGGCTGAGACTGTTGGATCTACATGCAGATCAACTTCTTCCTCCACCCAATCCTATTTCCTCTCTTTTTCTTTTATAGATGTTAGTTCATAATAAATAACTTACACCCCAACTACCATCACCGTATCTGCTTCTATGATGCTTGTTCTAGCCAATAAAATGTGGCCACTGTACCAGCTCTGAGACTAGACTTCAAAAAATCTTGTAGACTTTCACTCTGGGAACCCTACCAAGGCATCCTATCAACATGTCATGAGAGGCCAATAAAACAGCAATGAACCATATCAGAGGTCTTCCAAAGCAACAAGAAACCAATCAACCCAGCAGCTCACTGTACACACATAAACAGACGCATTTTAAACTAGAAGAAGAGCCTAGCTGAGCCCAGCCCAAATTGCTAAATAGCAGAATCAGGAGCTAAATAAAAGATTGTTGTTTTAAACCATTAAATCTTTGGGATGATTTTTTATATAGCCAAAGCTATCTTATTATACAAGCATACTTAATATTTCTAAAAAGGCAATTTGTTTGAATTTTGATATTTTTATTATTTTTATAAAGGCCCTATAATAATGAACATGCAATTATCATTTAGTATAGAGTTATTTTCAGCTCTAGTCACACAGCTCTGTGCTTATTGTGTGGATGCCTGGAAATCCGGCACTGTCTTTCAGCCAAGATAAAGGCATTTACCTTTAGGCATTTACTAATGATTTATCATGTGCTATTTAATACCTGAAACTCCCTTGTGGCTCTTAGGCCCAGTTGGTTTATTGATAGCTTACAACTTGTGTAACCAGTTAGCCTGAATTAATTATGTAAACAGGGTCATGAAAGACCTCACTGGAAACTTTCCAGTTGCTCTCCCCAAATTAGTATTTGTTTTACAAATTTTGGTAATTCAATCTAGAAACAAAATACATCCTTGTGTTCATAGTAAGGCTTAAGGCAGGTGCTTCTGGAAGTTTTGGGGCCCCTAAATCTTGCCTGAACTCTTTTTTTCTGCTCTATAGTATCTTTTGCCCTTATTAAAAGATTTGCATTAATATGCTTTATGGTGACTCTATAAGTCTTTTCAATTAACCGATGTGTTGCACTCTGCAGGCTGTGTGTGAGTGTTTAGGTGCTCTTCAAAAATTAAGAACAAGATTTGTGAATTTTTTCTTAGTATAGATCTAAGGAAACCATAGCTGCACAAGATCAAGATCAAAGTTAAATTTGTTTTTTGTTTTTTGGTTTTTTTTTTTGCTTTTTGATAAGGGTCTTTGTGTATGTGTGTTTATGTGGTTACATTTTGTTTGAAATTCTGGTTCTGGAGCAGTGTAAAGAAGTTCAATTACGAAAAAGGGAAAAGCGAAAACATGAAAGTCAGCTTCAAACACAAAAAGTAAACATATATTATTCACAAGTATAAGGACAAGAAAATAGAAAATGATTTAACATTATAATCCAATGACAAGTCAAAAGAAAAATAAAACATTTAATAGAATCAACTTCACACATGACAACAATAGAACATAATTAAAGGATATTAGGGCTGTAAACAGAACACATGCCCAAAGTAATATCTTTTAAATACTGGATATGTTGCCTGAATATCCCTTGATAAAAATTCCCTGAAGTTGATGATTTAAGGATTCCTGGTGAAATTCAAACATGTTACTAAAATATGGAAACAGCTTATTAATTAAGCAATATATGCCCCAAGACTATGAGCAAAAATATTATTTTTGTAAATTTCCTAGAGAAGAAAGTTCTTGATAAAGTTGATTGTAGCACAAAAGAGCTATGATTAAGTCAGCAAGAATATTTGAAGGTGTAGTGGAATAAAAGGACTAGAGGGTATGCTAGAGCAAAAAGTCCTAGAAACACAGGAGTAATGACTGAGAACAGAAACACGGAAGATAATGGTTATTTCGACAAAGGAAGTAGTTACTTAATGTGGATCATGGTTTCTTCATAAATGTACAAGGGTTTACATTTACCCCATGGAGGTGTACTACAACCCCACAGATCTCTTAGAGCATACTACACCTAAAATACTGAGCTGAACACAGTGAAAATACTCAATTGTTTACTGTATCCAACATCCTCCAAGTGCAAAATACTACTAGAGAGTGGCTTAATTCCACTAATATTATGTTACTAAGTATTATGGGTTTATACACTATAAGTTTTAGTTCATGTTTATTGAATTAAATTAGTTCTGTCACCTAATAATGGAGCAGCAAAGGAAATTTTGTTTAAATGAAGGTCCCAGTAAATTATATCTGAATCAAAGAATCATGGACTTGCAGGGCCACAAGCAGGCCTAAAAGTCATCTCGTACAACACCTCTTCTAATGCGTGAATTTACGCATTACATTCTATTTGAACACTTAATGATGAGCAGCATATACCTTCTGGAATTAGCTTATTTCATTACCAGTAGGCTCAGAGTTTTAAACTTATAAAACTTTTAAAGCTTTAAAGTTCTACTTTCAGGTCAGCAAAAGCCTACTCTCCTTTAACTTCCACCCAAAGCAAGTCTACTGATAGCTCTTTCATATCACAACCATTCAAATATTTCAAGATATAGTATCTTTTTATTTCAGAAAAAAATATTCCAAGTCTTCCAAATTTGGCTGACCAGTATGGTTCCAACTTCTGTCTCCATTCTTCAGAGGTAGGCTGACCACCATAGAATTATGCTATACCATCAACCTCCCACCCCCTTCTCCCTGTCCTTCATCTTATATTTTACAGTTCACAAGTTTATTTTTTTAAAGATTTTATTTGTTTATTCATGAGAGACGAGAGAGAGAGAGAGAGAGAGAGAGAGAGAGGCAGAGACACAGGCAGAGGGAGAAGCAGGCTCCACACAGGGAGCCCAACGTGGGACTCGATCCTGGGTCTCCAGGATCATGCCCCGGGCCGAAGGCAGGTGCTAAACCCGCTGAGCCAGCAGGCATCCCTAGTTCACAAGTTTATGTCACAGTCACTGTGAGATTGCTTCAGCATATTGTGAACTAAATCTCCTAAGTCTTTTCAAACAATCTGCTACTAAGGCAAGACCCTTCACCTGCTATGTAGAGGGCATGTGTGAAGAGTTGGTTTATCTCTATTAAATTTCCTCTTGTTAGAGTTTTCCATTGCTCCAGGTATGACAAGACTTCTATGAATCTTGATTCTATCATTCACTGTGATTTCTGCCCTTCTCTGATTTGTGTTATAACCAAACTGAAGGCCTAATCTTTATCAGCTCATATCAGAGTGAGCATCAAATAGCCTAAGCAGAGTGGCCTTTCTTGAAGTCTATTTCCTCAGTCTTCTCAACGTAATACATACTGAGCCAAGGTAAGATGCCTTGATGTACTGGGCTTGTGACATGGGCGGGGGGGTGGGGTGGGTGGGGGTGGGACACCACTCTCCGACACAGGTCAAACAGAGTAGAAGGCCTAGTTTTCACTGCTACCACCTCCTGAGACATGGTGTTAGATATTGTTTTAATAAAATAAACCAATCCCAAATGTCTTAGTGTAATACATGAATTTTATTTCTTTCAAGCAAATCCATTGCAGATATTTTTGATCAGGTGTATGGTAGGCAAGCTTATTCTACACAGTGCCCTTAGAATCTAGGCTCTTTCCCTCACACAACTTTTTTCTCAGTCCTTCATGTCTAGGAGTGTGGGTAAGAGAACACCTGAGAGAGGGTGAGGGATTATATGGTGGAGCATGCATGTGGCACAAAGCATTTTCACCAACATTCCTCTGGGCAGAAATCACTTGCCAGGTCTCATCTGTAAACATAGGGATTGGGAAAAATAGTGGTTTTGCTTACAGATGTGGAAAATGGAAAAAAAAATTGAAACTATATCATGAGAGGGGGAACTGGTATTTGTAACTGGGGACACTTTGCTAAGAAATATCCCCTTGGTACCAGAAAGACAAAAATAAATTGATGTAAACAATAATTTAATATTTAAATAGTCATTCCTAAGAAACTTGGGCAGTGTGCCAAAATATTCTTTCCTTTCTCTCTCACATTGTTATTTCTCTTATTTTTCAAAATATTCTTTCCTTTCTATCTCACATTGTTATTTTTCTTATTTTTATTTTTTAATGATTTTATTTATTTATACATGAGAGACAGAGAGAGAGAGGCAGAGACATAGGAAGAGGGAGAAGCAGGTTCCATGCAGCAAGCTTGATGTGGGAGTTGATTCCCAGACCTGGGATCACTCCCTGAGCTGAAGGCAGATGCTCAACCACTGAGCCACCAGGCGTCCCTCTTTCACATCATTAATGGAGCTGTCCTAACTGCCAACCATCTCAGTATGGCTGCCTGCAGGGCCCAGCGTAACACTCAAGAGAATAGCACCTGGAAAAGGCCATAGAAACTATGTATTGTTGACTGGAATTATTACTTAGTAATAAGCAATGCCAGTCAACACTGTGTCTGGTGACTCGTATTACAAACTTTCTCATTTAAATGGTAAATATTGCAAAGTTGGACCTCTACTTTTTGAATAACTCTTTTTGCCTTATCTCCCATCTTCTCATCCGCATTTAATAATATCTCTTCCATCTTAATATATAGGAAATTAAAAACACTTTTTTCTATAATGGTTTTATTTGTATAATATAAAACCACCAACTTAAGGAAAGTTTTATAAGGGGCATCCAGAATACTATTGCAAAACTAGCTAAAATAATCTAATCAAAAAGTTTAATATGCAAGATTTTAATGTACACACAAATTGCTTAAGTTTTGGTTTATTTCCCTAAACATTTTATTGAAAACTAAAATTATATCCTGCTTTACGAATACATAGTAATGGAGAGAGAAGTTAGCATAACTAAACTTTAGCAAAGATATACTCAATATATGAGATAGTCTAATAAAGTCACATTTTATATTGCATTTGAATAGAATCAGGAAAACTTAAAAAAGATGAATTAGAGCACATGGGAAAACAACAAGGTTTTGACATTTTAGTTATGGAAGCACGGTATTTAGCACTTTAAAATGAGAATCATGGTCTTTGTAATTGGTTGACTATAAGAGTACATAACTTATGAGATAAAGATAGAAGTAACACCGGAGGAGATGGTAGAGTTTATGAATAAAAACTGACAAACCGGGGCATCTGGGTGGCTCAGTCATTTAAGCCTCCAACTCTTGGTTTCAGCTCAGGTCATGATCTCAGAGTCATGAAATCAAGCTCCATATCAGGCTCCATTATGGGTGTGGAGACTGCTTAGAATTCTCTCCTTGTCTCTCTCTCACTCTCTCTCTTTGTCCCTCTCCCCCATTATACACTCTCTCTTAAACAAAACAAAACAAAACAAGACTGATTAATAAATACCATACTCTATTTGTAAAACATAAAAACACAAAGCAAAGATATGAGGTAGAGTAAAATATAAAAGGAAGGACAATCATTAAAATATAAATTCCTCAAGTTAGTATTAAAGACTTGGCCATTTTGAAAATTTCCATAGATAGTGTCAAAAAATTAAACTTACCTTTCCCTCATGTGGGTCATACTGCATGTAGAAAATTTACACAGAAAATTATGAATAACTTAATACTCAATTAATATGTACATTAATAAAATATCCACTGAAAAAACTCCAACATTCATCATCTTCTAATATGTATCATCTGATATCAACATCAATAACAAACGTAATTTTAGTGAAAAAATGAGATGGAAATAGGAATAAAAATTATTGCGCAAAAAATAGAAGAAACAAAAAAAAAAACAAAAAAAATAAGGAAATAAAAAAATAGAAGAAACAGAAAATGTTAGAGAAAACTACTTACATATTATCTACTTTTGAAAATATACTACAATGGAGTCATAGTCATATTTTCTACCTGGAGATGAAATACTACTGTTAGGGAAATAGGAGATGGAGACATAAGAGACCAAAATCTCTTTTGCAATGACATAGGCCAGTGGAAGAGAGGGTGAAAGAGTAGTAGCAATGAGCCTAAAGAACATGCATATTTGTTGCATATTTTTCCCCCAACAGGAGAGACTTTGACATTATAAATAACTTGGTTTTCTTCAGGGACAAAAGCATAAAATCTTGAAAAAATAGCAAATCTCAAGGAAATAAGAAATTCGAGAGGACATGTGGTATTAAAAATAAAAAACTTATAATTCAAAATTTTGTGAATTTAATCTAGTTTCAACAATTTTAAACCATATGTGGTAAACTTACATACATCAGTAAGCAAGTCCACATTCCCAATATTGACATGTAAATTAGAGATGCGTCAATAAATGCTACATAATTTCACTGAAATTTTCCTTGATTTTCCAGCCAGATGAAAAGTAAAAATGATAGTTAGATGGTGAACTGGGCATCCAAAATACAAAAACATCATTAAAATAATTCTGCAAATTAGCACAACTTCTTGTGTATCCGTTAACACTATGGTGTATAGAAACCAGGTTAAATAGCATCTTCAACATTTCATTATTAATGTCAAACGGTTAGTTTGCAGTATAACAAGACACCTATTCCAGTGATCTATCATTCATCTCAAGACTGCATTTTGCAATTTGAGTCTAGAAAACCTATTAGAAGAAGTACTGAGACTTTCCTCTCTCTTCATTCACTAAGAAAACAAAAAATCACATTTTTCCCTTCAAGCCAATAATAAATAATAAATTATGTCAATTTATGTGTGATAAGAAACTTCTAATTCTATACAGTAATTTCTATCACCACCACCCTAATTAAAGTGTCCTTTTGTTTTGACTCTATTTTAGTATTTATGTGCCTTACAAACATTACATTTTATGGCATTTTGAAGGAGAACATTACTCTTTATGTGGCACAACCTCTTATAAAAATATAATACCACAAAGAGGATTTAACAACAACAAAAACATGGTACAGAGCTTTTTTGTGGGTTTTCATCTACATAGTAAATGAACTCGTATACTATGGAAAATTTGGCTGTAAGTGTAGTTTTTTCTTTAAAGAATTCTGCTAAAAGACATCAACTTGACCTATTTTATGCTAGTTTTCTACTCTTTCTACAGAATACAGACAACATGCAATTAAGACATATTTAGTAGGTATACTTTAGATTTCACAGAGACTTTTGGAAAAAAATCTTTCCAATTTAGATATGGTAGGCCTTGTATAAGAATAAATCAAGAACTAAATAAAGCTCAGAAAAAATCCTTTATATCCTCTATATCCTCAATGTATCTACTCTTTTGGTGACCTGAATTTATCTATTGTAAAGGACTATGAAAAATAGGTTGGCGACTTTATCATTGGCCTTAAATTAATTGAAAAAAAAAAAAAAAAAAAAAAAAGGAAATCCTTGCCATGTTATTTTTCCAACATGACAAAATTTTAGTTTTCTAAATAGCTATCATAATTGAGATAAATACAATACTGTGGGTACAGAGGAGAAGAAATTAAAATTCAAGCAGTTATAGACAATAGGCAGAAGTATTACTAAGAAGTTGCATCTAAATCTGGTAAAGAATGAGTAGATGTCTGTAGAGTGAAAAAAGAAAGAAAGGCCATCCCAAATAGAAAGAAAAGACATGAGAGGGTATTGTTGCAAAGGAACATAAAAATGCAAAATAACTCATAAGGGCAGAATATTATGTCGGTTTTTTAAAAAGACTGATTTTGAGAGAGAGAGAGAGAGAACACTAGCAGGAGGGGCAGAGGGAGAGGGAGACAGACAATCTCATGTAAACTCCATGCTGAGCATGCCTGCGGTGGGGCTAGATCTCACAACCCGGAGAAAAGGACACTGAAATCAAGATCTAAGTGGAAACCAAGAGTTGCATGCTTAACCCATTGCACCACCCAGGCGCCTTGAAGATTATGTTGTAAGTAGAGATCAATACAGGAGTTGTGTGTCATGGTAAGCAGTCTGAGCTTTATTGTATAAGCAAGTTAAAATGCAATTACAAAAACAACTAAATAATTTCATTGTGCATTTACTATGGGCCAACTGGATGAGCAAGTACCTGTCCTATTTTTTTTAAGTATTTATTTATTTATTTATTTATTTATTTATTTATTTATGAGAGGAGAGAGAGAGAGAAAGGCAGAGACACAGGCAGAGGAGAAGCAGGCTCCATGTAGGCAGCCTGACATGGGACTCAATCCCGGGTCTCCAGCACCACGCCCTGGGCTGAAGGCAGCGCTAAACCACTGAGCCACCCGGGTTGCCCCTACTTAATTTTTAAAACATCCTTTGAGCTGGGTACTGTGAATCTTCTATTCATTAAGAGGAAAAACTGAGGGATAGATAAATTCATTTGCTTGTTTGCAAAGCCCTAAGTTGTACCTGAGCAAACAAAATCCAGAGCCTGTGTTCCTCAATGCTGCAATACTCTACCCATCCTAAGAAACCATATTTTTATTTTTTTATTTTTATTATTTATTTATGATAGTCATACAGAGAGAGAGAGAGAGAGAGAGAGAGAGGCAGAGACACAGGCAGAGGCAGAAGCAGGCTCCATGCACCGGGAGCCTGACGTGGGATTCGATCGCGGGTCTCCAGGATCGCGCCCTGGGCCAAAGGCAGGCGCCAAACCGCTGCGCCACCCAGGGATCCCAGAAACCATATTTTTATATGATGATGTGGAAGTATCAATAGTCCAAAGACACTTCCTCATTATAATTACTCAGTAATGTTTAATTGTGTCAATCTAATTTTAGTTTGAAATCTAATGAACAGGATAGGGGAATCTTAAAAATATTGAAAATGCCTCATTAAGTATTCTTTCAAACTGTATTTCTTAGGTTGTTTTTTTTTTTTTTTTTGACATCCTATAGCATTTTTCTGTTACCTTTTATGGTCTTATTTTTTCATATTAGTGTTTCAGATGTAATTGTTAGTCTGAGAGTTTCTATTCCTAGGCTTTGTTGTTTTGTTTTGTTTTGTTTTGTTTTGTAAAAAAAAAAAAAATAGTACATCAGCTTTGGTTCAAATGTATGTCTAAAATAAAATGATAAAAGACTTACTATGCTCTGGCTTTTAAGACACTGGAGTCCACGATGTAAAACAAATAAATAGAAAAAGGCTTTGGAATCTTACTCAGCTGAGTTCAAATCCCAGATCTGCTATGTATTCAAACTGACTAGGATTCCCTTGACTTGGCAAGATCACTAATTCTACTTGATGCCTTTTTCTCTTTTCTTCTTTTTCTTTCTTTTCTTTCCCTTTTCTCTTTCTTCTTTCTTTCTTTTTTTAAATATTTTATTTATTTATTCATGATAGTCACACACAGAGAGAAAGAGAGAAGGCAGAGACACAGGCAGAGGGAGAAGCAGGCTCTGCTTCCCCCGACGTGGGATATGATCCCGGGTCTCCAGGATCGCACCCTGGGCCAAAGGTAGGCGCTAAGCCGCTGCGCCACCCAGGGATCCCTCTTCTTTCCTTTCTTTCTTTCCTTTCTTTCTTTCCTTTCTCTTTCTTTCTTTCTTTCTTTCTTTCTTTCTTTCTTTCTTTCTTTCTTCTTCTTTTTCTTTTTCACTGTAAATAATAATACTTAACTCATATGTTCCTGGTGGGAATTATATAATAGAATATTAAAATGCTTGTATATTGCTATATCTAATAGATCTAAAAATGGTACTGCCAATGTTATTGTTATTCTTGTTGTTGTTTCTGTTGTTTGCTATCACTAAGAACTGGCCAGCTAGCCATCTTCCAAGGTCACCCATCTTGCTACCTTGGTTACTGATGTTCACTTACTGCCAGATTTCTTATGTGCAAAATCAATTATTTTTCTTTTTTTAAAAATCATCCTCTACTTAAGCTCTACTGCCAGTGAATCTCTATTAACTGATACAGTCAACTGACCATAGGATATATGTCATCCCTAAATACCTCCAGAGGTGACTCTTATGAGGGATTCTTATGCTCCGTATTTAGTTTTCTTAGCATATTGATAAACTTGAAGCAAAAGATTCTTGAGACTTAAGGTAGAGAGCTTTCTTTCAACTACTCTAGCATACAAACAATACATTTAAGAAACCGCATGTTGAATCTACTTGTTTTTTGTTTTGTTTTGTTTTGTTTTGTTTGTTGCCAAAGACTGACAAGCTAGAATATATAATGCCACACTATGTTTTCTCTGAAACACTTACTGGTTGTCAGACAGGGTTAATATTTCTCATTAAAATTGAGAAATAGAATTTTCCCTAAGATCAGTTCAGATACTGATGACATATAAGGTTGAAAATGAGGAAAGACAAATACTATCCACTTTGCATCCTTACTAAAACTTTGAGCCCTATGATTTTCCTCAGAACATAGGTTTTAAAAGAACATCTAGAATCAACAAATGGAACAAAAAACATGTAAGTATAATTATTACACTTTTCTTTCCAATTTCAAATCTTTTCTTCTCAAAAACCTCCTTCACTTATTGTCATTACTAGCCATGCTTAAAATCAATCAGACCTTCCTTGGAGGTCTGATCCTTGAATAAAAATAAAAATAAAATCCTTGAATAAAAATAAAGATCCTTGAATAAAAATAAAAATAAAAAAAAAACTTTTCTAAAGTTTTAGGTTTCCTTATAATGTAATGCAAAATGTGTTTATTAATACTATACACACATATATGTTAGACACATACACATGCATATTCACACAAAATGTGCAATTCTTAAAATCTAAGTTTTTGTTTTTAATTTACCTTTTACTTTATCCCAAATTCCACTTATTTATCTGGTTCTACTTAGCCTCACTTATCTAATTCTTGTCATATGTCTAGTTAATTATACTTACTGTTATTGCAACAATCTTAAACCTGTCAAGTAAATACTTATAACTGCCCTCATAGATTTTAAGAATCAGTAAATTCTTCCAAATGTCAGTTATATATTTCTTCTGTATTTAAGCTATCCTGATAATCATTGACATTCCCATTCTTAATTTGGTTCAACTGCATTTAGTTATACTGCATTATTCACAAGTTATATATAATGTTCTATACTTTACATTCAAAGGTGCCAATATCTCTCCAGATCAATGGCATCTCCCAGAGTGAATGCTTAGATTTTAAATAAGAATTTAACCAATGCACTTATACACAGAAGGTATGATTCCTATGTCAGGCTAGCAAGATGGCTACCAGGAGCCCTCTGGGGTGGCATTCACTACTTTAGCAAATCTACTGCGGTCACAGCTCTGCCCTTCAGAACTACAGATACATAAACCTGATTTTGTCAGCACATACAGAGTGTGTCCTTCTCTCTGGACCAGATATTGACCAAGCTCATGGGACTGATGTATAAAAGCAGAAAGTCAATTGTTCTGTGGATAGAGTGCAATGGGTTCTTAAACCCTCCTTTTGGCTATTACTCTTTGGTGTTTGTTTTCCACTTTTAATCAAATGATGCCTTCTACCTTACTACAAGTGCAGTTCCTTTCACACCAGAGTCTGCTAGCTGTTATGAAATGGTGAATGGAATCAGAGCATTCCCCAATTTTAGTTTTCACCCTCTTTCAGAATGTTTTCAGAAGTTATGAGCAGAATTCTCTACAACTTTTACCATATGCTCAATTTTATTTTGACAGAAAGGAAAGGAGACCAGCCCCTTATATTTAAAAACAACAATAAGAGGAATAAAGCAAACTATTCTTTAAAGTTCTCCAAACCCTAAAAGTTTAATGACTGGCTAAATCTTCACTGGCTTTACTCCTCCACTGAATACATGGTCTCTGCCTTCATAGGTCATTGAACAAAATGTTTCTAAAATACTGCTTTGCTATCCCTAAACTTGATCCCAAATGGTGTTTTCAGATAGCTTATTATCAATTACTTTAATAAGAACCAGGACATCAGATGCTTAATAGTAGATATTTCCCCTACCAGCCATGGTATTCAAACTGCATCTCCCATGATACTTATAAAAACAAAGGTATTGGCTGGCAAATGCCTATATAGGACTACACCAATTCACAAAAGTCTTTCCAAGGACAGAGAACATCTGTGATAAAACCTCAGTCAGTAGGAGATACACCAGATCCCTGATGCTCTGGTGCCAAATCAGAGAGACAAAATTCACCAGTGAATACAATGCCACTTACCTCCCCAGCAAAGAATGCAAACAATTTATACTTCCATTAATTAAAAAAAAAAAAAAAGCTGTTTATCTCAATTTAGAGACCATCCTTGGAATCTCCTATAGATGGAAAGATCATTTATCTCAGCTTGCCCAGGAAACTCTTATTTTTTTTTTCTGTAATCCTGCCATAATTCTTAATTATACTCAGTTCTTTTAAAATTGTCCCTGTTTGGAAATATTTTCCCTGTAAAGTCAATTTCAGGTCATCTTTTCCAGATCTTGTACAATTCTTATCTTTACGCAAGCAGCTCCAGCCATAGTGGCTTTCTGGTAGTCTCTTCTAAGGCATGTTTACTCTCATCATATGGCCTTTGTAAATACTGCATTAAATGACTGTTGTTTCTTGCTCAAAAGTACACATTCTTTAGATCCCAGCTCAATGGTCATTTAGGAAGTCTTCCTTGACTTCACTGAATATCCACCTATTATTCACCTATCACCCAATCTTATCTACCTATTATTCACCTCCATTGTGCAATGAACACAGTCATGTCTATTTACATTTTTACATATAGTTATGACCCTTATATATGCTTTTGTTATCTCTACTAAACTGAAAGCTCCATAAAAGCAAAAGCTGACAAGTTTTTGAAGACTGTAAGTCTCCAGAACCTACTACCATGTGGTGAATAGTATTATCCTTTAATAGTATCTATTGAATAAACAGGCAAACAAAAGTTTATGAAGAGACATAATGAATTTAGGAACACTTATTCAACCAATTACAAATTAGCTTTCTGCTTTTCATTTATTTTTATTCTACTACAAAAGCACCCAACTGCTTCTAAGAAAACTGAAAGATAAAACATATTAGGACTAATAATGGAGGTCCTTCCACTCTGATTTGTGGAAGGACTTTGTGCTGGTATTCTTTACACTTGTAAGTCCATCTCTGAGGAGAAGAAGAAAAAGCAAATATGGAATTTGAAGGGCACAGTACGCATTCTTCATGTCCTGCCAGCTTGTCCCACATATTCTAAAAGAGCCTGCTAGGAAAAGTTATACTATTCTGAGAACTGAATTTTATTAATAGATACCTATAGACTTATCCTACTTCTTTGCCAATTTCCACTTATGTATTTATACTTGGGATTAAAGTCACCTGGAAATGGTAATTTGAACTCTACAAAGAATTCTCTTCTATTTCCATTACTTTTATAAAAAGAGAATATAGGTTTGTACAAGGACTTAGCATAATGACTTTCTTATCAAAAAGGATAATTTTAATTGCATTTCTTATATATATTGCCCAATTTGAAGAAGGAACTCAAAGACAGTTCATGTGTTGAGCCTCATCCAAGTATTCAAGCCCTCGCACTTAATCTGGGATTTCCATACAGGACATTTTCTTAAGAAAATACCAGCAGTTACTCATGCAATATATTCTGCATTTATAAAACTAGGTTTTAAGAAGAAATTTTTTTTGGCCTATGAAATTGTTAAACCTGGAACATGACATTGTTGATCATATAATAATGATTCTTAAATGCTTGTATGGTTTATTATTTAAATGGGTAAAGCCATTTACATGATATAGAAAGATATGCATATATCTGGAAGGTATGTGACATTTATTTGGATAAAATTCTCAATTCAGAGAAATGATCTGATGTTTCTGTAGTCACTTTGCCAGCTCAAAAGAAAACAATACCCTATCTGTAGTTGTGGAAGTTTATGCTAATATTGTGTAATTGATATTAAACCTAAATGTTCTGCCCACCCTGTTGGTATAAAGATATTTTGAGCAGATTGTGAATAAGAAAAAAAAAATCATGCTTTGTTAGCAAAATTGCCTAGTATGTTAATTTGCTCAAAATTTGATGTTTGGTTTTTATGCACTTTGTCGCTATTAACATCCTTCTGTTTTCATGTAGATTTCAATAATTGAGTAATTTTAGAAGCATTATTTTAGAAATATATAGTTGTCACCGTAAACATCTTGTTTTTCTATGTGCATTGTACAAATTTTTCATTCCTTTTGCTTTTTGTGGTTGGATCTAACACTAACTGTATTGTTTTGTTACATCAAATAAACATCTTCTGTGGACCAGGAAAAAAAAAAATAAATAAATATAAATTATATTTCATGTGAATTTCTTAGAAATTTGTGCTAACTGTGCATTTATTTCAATGGATTTAGAAGTTATATTTGCATATTCTTTCCTAGTTACAAGCGCTAAGTTCAGTTCAATAAGATAATTCAAATGTTTGTACTAGGCAAACCCAAGACACATTCAAACTACGTATTACTCATATTAAATTTTAAACACAAATGTATTTCAAAGGAATTCAATCTATATATTTTGAACTTATTTACATTTAAATTTTTTAAAGCATACTTTTGATGTCTATAAAGTTTCAAGAGTTGTGTGTGTGTATGTTAATACCAGAAACTTTAGAATATTATTCATGCATCCTGAAATTTAAAACTAAAGTTTTAAAATGTATTTAACTGAGCGACGGCGGCGCGGGCTGGGTGCGCGGCGCAGCCTCCTGTGCTGGAATGTGCGGCTCCCGCGAGCTCGCGGCGCAGCAGCAGAGCGAGCGCCGCCGAGGCCCCGGGCCCCAGACCCGGCGGCGGCGGCGGCGGCGGCCGGGACGGCGGGGCGAGAGCCGGCGGTCTGAGCGCTCTCTGCGAGCCCCACTCCCGGGCCTTCGCGGGCCTCGACGTCCCCAGCGCCCAACTTTTCCATCCTCCCCTCCCCTCCCCCCGAAACTCCAGCAACAAAGAAAAGTAGGCGGCGAGGGAGCGGCGGCGGCGGGTCGCCCGCGCCTCCTCGCCGGGGAAGGCCGAATACAGTCATGGCCACCCAGGTAATGGGGCAGTCTTCTGGAGGAGGAGGGCTGTTCACAGGCAGTGGCAACATTGGCATGGCCTTGCCTAATGACATGTATGACTTGCATGACCTCTCCAAAGCTGAACTGGCGGCGCCCCAGCTTATCATGTTGGCAAATGTGGCCTTAACTGGGGAAGTAAATGGCAGCTGCTGTGATTACCTGGTTGGTGAAGAAAGACAGATGGCAGAATTGATGCCTGTTGGAGATAACAACTTTTCAGATAGTGATGGAGAAGGACTTGAAGAGTCTCCTGAAATAAAAGGTGAACCCAGTGGACTGGAAAACATGGAACTGGAAAGTTCCATATTATGAACAGCTGTATGCCAATAAATTAGGAAATCTAGAAGAAATGGATGCATTCCTGGAAAGCCACAAACTACCAAAACTGGAGCAGGAAGAAATAGGAAACCTGAACAGGCCAATAACCAGGGAGGAAATTGAAGCAGTCATCAAAAACCTCCCGAGACACAAGACTCCAGGGCCAGATGGCTTCCCAGGGGAATTCTATCAAACGTTTAAAGAAGAAATCATACCTATTCTACTAAAGCTGTTTGGAAAGATAGAAAGAGATGGAGTACTGCCAAATTCGTTCTATGAGGCCAGCATCACCTTAATTCCGAAACCAGACAAAGACCCCACCAAAAAGGAGAATTACAGACCAATATCCCTGATGAACATGGATGCAAAAATTCTCAACAAGATACTAGCCAATAGGATCCAACAACACATTAAGAAAATTATTCACCATGACCAAGTAGGATTTATCCCTGGGACACAAGGCTGGTTCAACACTCGTAAAACCATCAATGTGATTCATCATATCAGCAAGAGAAAAACCAAGAACCATATGATCCTCTCATTGGATGCAGAGAAAGCATTTGACAAAATACAGCATCCATTCCTGATCAAAACCCTTCAGAGTGTTGGGATAGAGGGAACTTTCCTCGACATCTTAAAAGCCATTTACGAAAAGCCCACAGCAAATATCATTCTCAATGGGGAAGCACTGGGAGCCTTTCCCCTAAGATCAGGAACAAGACAGGGATGTCCACTCTCACCACTGCTGTTCAACATAGTTCTGGAAGTCCTCGCCTCAGCAATCAGACAACAAAAAGACATTAAAGGCATTCAAATTGGCAAAGAAGAAGTCAAACTCTCCCTCTTCGCCGATGACATGATACTCTACATAGAAAACCCAAAAGCCTCCACCCCAAGATTGCTAGAACTCATACAGCAATTTGGTAGCGTGGCAGGATACAAAATCAATGCCCAGAAATCAATGGCATTTCTATACACTAACAATGAGACTGAAGAAAGAGAAATTAAGGAGTCAATCCCATTTACAATTGCACCCAAAAGCATAAGATACCTAGGAATAAACCTTACCAAGGAGGTGAAGGATCTATACCCTAAAAACTATAGAACACTTCTGAAAGAAATTGAGGAAGACACAAAGAGATGGAAAAATATTCCATGCTCATGGATTGGCAGAATTAATATTGTGAAAATGTCAATGTTACCCAGGGCAATTTACACGTTTAATGCAATCCCTATCAAAATACCATGGACTTTCTTCAGAGAGTTAGAACAAATTATTTTAAGATTTGTGTGGAATCAGAAAAGACCCCGAATAGCCAGGGGAATTTTAAAAAAGAAAACCATAGCTGGGGGCATCACAATGCCAGATTTCAGGTTGTACTACAAAGCTGTGGTCATCAAGACAGTGTGGTACTGGCACAAAAATAGACACATAGATCAATGGAACAGAATAGAGAACCCAGAAGTGGACCCTGAAATGTATGGTCATCTAATATTCGATAAAGGAGGAAAGACTATCCATTGGAAGAAAGACAGTCTCTTCAATAAATGGTGTTGGGAAAATTGGACATCCACATGCAGAAGAATGAAACTGGACCACTCTCTTTCACCATACACAAAGATAAACTCAAAATGGATGAGAGATCTAAATGTGAGACAAGAGTCCATCAAAATCCTAGAGGAGAACACAGGCAACACCCTTTTTGAACTTGGCCACAGTAACTTCTTGCAAGATACATCCACAAAGGCAAAAGAAACAAAAGCAAAAATGAACTATTGGGACTTCATCAAGATAAGAAGCTTTTGCACAGCAAAGGATACAGTCAAAAAAACTAAAAGACAACCTACAGAATGGGAGAGGATATTTGCAAACGACATATCAGATAAAGGGCTAGTTTCCAAAATCTATAAAGAACTTATTAAACTCAACACCAAAGAAACAAACAATCCAATCATGAAATGGGCAAAAGACATGAAGAGAAATCTCACAGAGGAAGACATGGACATGGCCAACATGCACATGAGAAAGTGCTCTGCTTCACTTGCCATCAGGGAAATACAAATCAAAACCACAATGAGATACCACCTCACACCAGTGAGAATGGGGAAAATTAACAAGGCAGGAAACAACAAATGTTGGAGAGGATGCGGAGAAAAGGGAACCCTCTTACACTGTTGGTGGGACTGTGAACTGGTGCAGCCACTCTGGAAAACTGTGTGGAGGTTCCTCAAAGAGTTAAAAATAGACCTGCCCTACGACCCAGCAATTGCACTGTTGGGGATTTACCCCAAAGATTCAGATGCAACGAAACGTCGGGACACCTGCACCCCGATGTTTCTATCAGCAATGGCCACAATAGCCAAACTGTGGAAGGAGCCTCGGTGTCCATCGAAAGATGAATGGATAAAGAAGATGTGGTTTATGTATACAATGGAATATTACTCAGCGATTAGAAACGACAAATACCCACCATTTGCTTCAACGTGGATGGAACTGGAGGGTATTATGCTGAGTGAAATAAGTCAATCGGAGAAGGACAAGCAGTGTATGTTCTCATTCATTTGGGGAATATAAATAATAGTGAAAGGGAATATAAAGGAAGGGAGAAGAAATGTTGGGAAATATCAGGAAGGGAGACAGAACATAAAGACTCCTAACTCGGGGAAACGAACTAGGGGTGGTGGAAGGGGGGAGGAGGGCGGGTGTTGGAGGGGAATGGGTGACGGGCACTGAGGTGGACACTTGACAGGATGAGCACTGGGTGTTTTTCTGTATGTTGGTAAATTGAACACCAATAAAAATTAATTAAAAATAATAATAATAATAAAAAAAAAATAAAAAAAAAATAAAAAAAAAATGTCTATATTACCCAAAACAATCTACATAGTTAATGCAATGCCTATCAAAACACCAACAGCATTTTTCACAGAGCTAGAACAAAAACATCATAAAATTTACATAGAATCACAAAAGACTCTTAATAGCCAGAGCAATTTTGAAAAAAGAAAAGCAAAGCTGGGATGCCTAGGTGGCTCAGTGGTTGAACATCTAACTTTGACCCAGGACCTGATCCCTGGGTCCTGGGATTGAGTTCTACATCAGGCTCACCGCCTGCTTCTCCCTCTGCCTATGTCTCTGCCTCTCTCTGTGTGTCTCTCATGAATAAATAAATAAAATCTTAAAAAGAAAAGAAAAAAAAGCTGAAGGCATCACAATCCCAGGCTTCAGGTTATATTGCAGAGCTATAATAATCAAAACAATATGATAGTCACACAAAAATAGACACATAGATTAATAGGATAGAAAGACCAAAAATAAAACCACAATTATATGGTCAATTAATCTTTGACAGAGTAGGAAAGAATATCAAATGGTAAAAAAGAATTATCTCTTCAAGGAATGGTGTTGGGAAAACTGGACAGCAGCATGCAAAACTATGAAACTGCATCACTCTCTTTTACCATACATAAAAGTAAACTCCAAATAGATTAAAGACCTAATTGTGAGTCCTGAAACCATCAAAATCCTAGAGGAGAGCACAGGCAATAATGTTTCTGACATTGGCTGTAACAACATTTTTCTAGATATGTATCCTGAGGCAAGAGAAACAAAATCAAAAATAAACTATTGATACTACATCAAAATAAAAAGCTTATGCACGGCAAAGGAAACAATCAACAAAACTAAAAGGTAACCTACTGAATGTGAGAAGATATTTTGCAAATAACATGTCCAATAAAGGGTTAGTATTCAGAATATATACTTTCACAACTCAACACCCCAAAAATGAATAATCCAATTAAAAATGGGCAAATCACTTGAATGGACATTTCTCCAAAGAAAACAACCAGATGGTCAACAGACATATAAAACGATGCTCAGCATCACTGATCATCAGGGAAATGCAAATCAAAACCAAAATGAGATTCCACCCCATACCTATCAGAATGGCAAAAATAAAAAACACAAGAAACAACAGGTGTTGGTTAGGATGTGGAGAAAAAGCAACACTCATGTACTGTTCATGGGAATGCAAACTGGTGCAGCCACTGTGGAAAACAGTAAGGAGTTTCCTCAAAACTTTAAAATAGAACTGCCCTATGATCCAGTAATCACTCTACTGGATTTTTACCCCTCAAAATACAAAAACACTAATTCAAAGGGATACAGGCACCCCAATGTGTGTGGGAGCATTATTTACAATAGCCAAACTATGAAAGCAGCCCAGTGCCCACTAATAATGAATAGATAAAAAAGTAGTGTGTGTGCATGCTTGCACGGGCACACACTGTGTGTAATGGAATATTATTCACCCATAAAAAAGAATGAAATCATGTTTTTTGCAATGATATGGATAGATCTAGAGAGAAAAATGGTAAGTGAATTAAGTCAGTCAAAGACAAATACCATATAGATAACACATGATTTCACTCATCAGGGGAATTTAAGAAACAAAACAAATGAGCAAAGGAAAAAAAAAAAGAGAGTGGCAGAAACTAAGGAACAGATTTTTAACTAAATAGACAAATTGATAGCTACCAGAGTGGAGGTGGCTGGGGCAATGGGGAAACAGCAGATGGGGATTAAGGAATACACTTGTGATGAAGAGTGATGCATAGAATTGTTGAATCACTGTATTGTACACTTGAAACTAATATAACACTTTATGTGAACTATCCTGGAATTGAAATAAAATAAGGAAATGTATATTCACATAATATGATGACTTTGGTTAATAAGGTATTACATGATTGAAAATTGCAAAGAGGGCCTTCGAGCGACAGCGACACAAGATGGCAGCCACCACGGGCTCGGGAGTAAAAGTCCCTCGCGATTTTCGACTGTTGGAAGAACTGGAAGAAGGCCAGAAAGGAGTAGGAGATGGCACAGTTAGCTGGGGTCTAGAAGATGATGAAGACATGACACTTACAAGATGGACAGGGATGATAATTGGGCCTCCAAGAACAATTTATGAAAACCGAATATACAGCCTTAAAATAGAATGTGGACCTAAATACCCAGAAGCACCCCCCTTTGTAAGATTTGTAACAAAAATTAATATGAATGGAGTTAATAGTTCTAATGGAGTGGTGGACCCAAGAGCCATATCCGTGCTAGCAAAATGGCAGAATTCATATAGCATCAAAGTTGTCCTGCAAGAGCTCCGGCGCCTAATGATGTCTAAAGAAAACATGAAACTCCCTCAGCCACCCGAAGGACAGTGTTACAGCAATTAATCAAAAAGAGAAACCACAGGCCCCCCCTCCCCCCCCATTCGATTTAAGCAGTCATTTTCCACAGTAGTACATTTTCTAGATACGTCTTGTAGACCTCAAAAGTACTGGAAAGGAAGCTCCCATTCAAAGGCAATTTATCTTAAGATACTGTAAACGATACTAATTTTTTGTCCATTTGAAATATATAAGTTGTGCTATAACAAATCATCCTGTCAAGTGTAACCACTGTCCACATAGTTGAACTTCTGGGATCAAGAAAGTATATTTAAATTGATTCCCATCATAACCGGTGGGGCACATCTAACTCAACTGTGAAAAGACACATCACACAATCACCTTGCTGCTGATTACATGGCCTGGGGTCTCTGCCTTCTCCCCTTCTCCTCCTGCTGCCTCCCTCCCTCCCTCCACCCACTCACCCCTCTGTCCCTGCAACAGCCCTCCAGCTTGGGGTGGCTTGCTAGAATAGGCGTGAAGGTTTCAGGTCGCAGCCTGTGGGACTACTGTTGGGTGTGCAGGGGTGCTCCAGCTGCACCCCTGGTTTTTTTTTTTTTAAGTCTTAAATGATGCCCTCCCCCCTCCAAGCCATCATCCTTTCTCCACTTCCCATGACCACCCTCGGCCGAAGCATAGATTGTAACCCCCTCTGCTCCCCTCTGAAATTGGCCTTTGGTGAGGAATTCAGGGCTTTCCCCATATCTTCTCCCCCACCTTAATCGAGGGGTGCTGCTTTTTCCTTCCTCCTCAAGTCCCTTTTTGCACCATCACAACCCAATACTTCCTTGCTTTGGCCAGAAGCCATCAGGTAAGGTTGGAAAGAGTCTCTGACTTCCCTCGTTTAGTTTGGAACCACATTTACTCACTCTCCACCAGCCTGGGAATGAATATTGGGTCCTCAGCCCTGCCACCCTCTGCTGTCATCATCAGCTGATGCCGTTTTTTAGCTCAGGTTTTGATAAAGTGAAAAGAACAGTCACCAGGGGTATTCAGACCTGCCAGCTCTCAAAGTGCTTGGTGGTAAAACTTGGAGAAAGGCCACAGAAGACACTTGTAAGCACACACGATCCCTCTGAATGAATTGTTTTCTTTTCCTGTAATTGCTTTTGCTTTTAACAATTGAAGAAGTTTTAAACAGGGTTCTCATGTGGTCATCTTACAATCCATTTGAGTCTAGTTTGGAATCTGACAACTGGAACGAAAAGAACCTTGGATTCGGTGCATACTTTGGTTTTGGTGCTGCTGCGTCTCATGGTCCTCAGCAGGGATCGAGAAAGAACTCAGTGTGCACAGCAGATCCCCGAAATTGGCGGGCTTGACTTCCTGGCAAATTGCTGCGTTTTTCCACTTTTCTGTTCAGGACCACTAAATGCTGAGATGTGGATGCATACCGAAATAAAAGCGATTCATTGTGTTCTAAAGATTTTTTTTTTTTAATTTAGTGTTTGTATAAAACCACCTTTTGAAGCAGCAACTATCAAGTCTGAAAAGCAATCGATGTTTCCATTCATCTTTTTCTGGGGGATACCTTAGTTCTAAGGATTTAACATCCTGTAAGTAAAGTTGAACATAACAGTAAAAAAAAAAAAAAAAAAAAAAAAAAAAAAAAAAAAATTGCAAAGATATCTGTTAAAAATTCTCAGCATAAGAAAAAAGATTGCAACTGTGTAAGAAGACGGATGTTAGCTAAACTTATTGTGGTAAACATTTCTAAATATACATATATACAAATAAAAAATAAGAACCTTTCTATAGTGTATTCTCTCTATATATATTTATATATTGTGTTACTAATAAATGCTATCACAAATTCTTACAACCTTTTCTTAATAAGTTCTTATAGCAAAGTGTTTTTTATTTTTCTTCATGTAAGAAGATTATGATATTATTACCCTGATATTTAAAGAATGTTCATTATGGGAATTTTAAGAGGGAAAGTGAGCAAGTAAATATTCTAATAAAAAAGGTGAAATAAATTCAATAGACCCAGAATATCAACCACAAATATGCATTTAAAAAATAAAGCAACTAAATTTAATGATGTATCAATGGATAAACCTAGTTCTAAGAACATTTATATTTAATGGAAGAACTATTCTTGGGACATAGAATGTTAAAACATCTTAACTATTCCTCACCTGATATAAACTACCACCATTTTAGTTCAGAAAACTGTGATTTTGAACAAACTATGGATTTTCCTCCTTATGTTCACAGAATACCAATGATAGCAGACAGGAAAATTTATGCCATGTGTCCCTGTTAATTAAGCTCCCTTGCTTGTAAGCCATTTCAAGAATTGGAGAGAAATCTCAATTCAAAAGTCTCCAGATATTAACTCATGGTTAAATCATTTCTATTACTTTAATAAATATGATTTTAATTTGCAAGAGCTCTTTTAAGAAATGGTTAACATACACAATAGATTCTCCTTTGAAACTGGTACCCCAACTAGGGCACTGATAATTTTGCATTTATATATTTATATTTATTTAATTTTGCCTTATTATGCATATATAAAATGAAACTAACATAACACTGTGCTATATATATATACTAATATGAAAATGTATTATATATATACTACATAATACACACTCACACACCACACAGGCAAGCTTGGACTCAATAGTATTATCCCAATTCTTAAATGGATATATAATTAATTGTCATTAATACTGTGCATTTTGTTATGCCAGAAAGATCCAGGTTTTTAGAATTCTGAGTTCCATTGATTCCTAAATGTATTACATTTTATAGGTGGAAAATTGAGCTCATTGAATATTGTTTGAAATGAAGAGCCTCATTCTCAGGCCTCTGTTTCCTTCACTAGGAGGTGCTGAAGGGTTCTTGGGGCAAAACTGGATTTCACAACCTTTGGAAGAAACAATGGCTATCTTCTTTGTGTCCCAGCCTGGTTTAAAATGATTCAGGGAGGGATCCCTGGGTGGCACAGCGGTTTGGCGCCTGCCTTTGGCCCAGGGCGCGATCCTGGAGACCAGGGATCGAATCTCACGTCGGGCTCCCGGTGCATGGAGCCTGCTTCTCCCTCTGCCTGTGTCTCTGCCTCTCTCTCTATCTCTCTGTGACTATCATAAATAAAAAATAAAAAATAAAAAAAAATAAATTAAAAAAAATAAAATAAAATGATTCAGGGAGACTGTGCCTCTGAATGGTCATATCAAGGCCAAACCACAAATTAATCTGAAATTTGGTCACTGAGGCATCTACTCCAAAATATTAATTGGAAGCCTTCTGTGGATCTAGCTCCATCGTAGGCAAAGTTGGTTGGTTTGAGTATTCTTTTCCAAAGAATCTTTTCTTTACCTTTTTTTAAAAAATATATTTTAGTTATTCACGAGAGAGAGAGAGGTAGAGACACAGGCAGAGGGAGAAGCAGACACCTCGCAAGGAGCCCAATGTGGGATTCGATCCCAGGGCTGGGGATCATGCACTGAGCCAAAGGCAAATGGTCATCTGCTGAGCCACCCAGGCGTCACTGGGGAATCTTTTCTTTTTTAAGAATTTATTTATTTTAGAGAGAGTGGGAGCAGTGGGAGAGGCAAAGGGAGAGGGACAAGCAGACTCCCACTGAGCAGGGATCCCGATGTGTGGCTCAATACCCAGACCTTGAGATCAAAACATGAGCCAAAGTCAGATGCTTAACCAACTGAGCCACTCAGGCGCTCCTGCGTGTTATTTTCATAATGTCTCAGTGGCAGAAATTAATGCCAAGTTGTGGGTGGCACTAGGATCATATATACCAATAAAGTACCTTAAAGACTAAGAACCCCAGAATATCAGTTGCATTGTCAAGAGTTAGAACACAGTGAATAGAATTAAATTTCTTTTAAAAGAGCCAAGAGTGCTTAGTGGTTAAACAATCTTTAGATCAGACAGCCTGACTTTGTAATGTGATCTGCCACATATAATCCTGGACAATTTATGCAATCTCTCCACATATCACATCTCGAAAAGGAGGATGACAGAGTCACTATGTATAACAAAGTTAGGAAATAAATAGGTGCTGTCCTTGAAGCATTTTCTATTGCAGTTGACAAATGACAAAGACTTCATAAATTTTAGCCATCATGATTAGGTTCCAGGTAGTGGAACTTGGGAGGATGAGAAGAATTAGCACAGAGGAGCTAAGAAAAAAATCATTTCAGCTAATAGAGTGTGAGTAAAGGCTTACATTAAAGAAATTCAATACACAACCTTCATCATCCTGTATAATCTAGTTGCTACCTACCTCTCTAAACTCCTTTCAAGACATCTCAACTACATTCATTGTCATTTAGCTACACTGGCATTCACTCTGTTAAACATGCTCTGATTATTCCCGCCTTCAGATTGTCACACATACTCTTTACTTTTTATTTGCCTAAAAACTGTTCATTCTTCAAGTTTTAATTTAATGTCTCTTCTTCAGGAATACCTTCACTGAAACAGACACTCATCCCAATTTGAATGATGTGGGAAACAAAGGCAGAAGAAAAATTATTAAACTTCCTTACCATCTACAGCACACTGACAAGTCCATGAAAAAGGCAGACCAACATTCCTCCAGGGACTCAACTGTTTCAATGTTAAAACTTTGCTAAAGGCAAAAGACAACCTTAGCCTGACCCCCAGGATCCTGTTAAGTCTACTTTAACACGTAAAAATTCCTTTATAAAATTTATCTCTAGGCCTCCCAAGATACATGTTGGCAATCATCCCCCAAGCATATGGCCCACCGATACACATCTGAAGGGCCTCATGACTAAGGTTTTAATAGATGACAATAAATCACCTTTTCTCAGTTTTAGCCAGCCCCCTCAAGGTTCTGGAAACCTTGCTTCCAAAATTCTTTAGAGACTTACGCTCTCCCTAATCCCCTCCCATCTTGAAAGTATATAATGGGCCACTTCTCATGCCCCCAGTGCAACTTTTCCTGCCCACAAGACCTGTACCCATGTTTTAATTAAATCACCTTTTGCACCAAAGATGTCTCAAGAATTCTTTCTTAGCCATTGGCTTCAAATCCTAATGTTTTTTTCCTACATCAATAGTAGCTTCTACTCATTTAAAATCTCACTGAATTCTGAAAAACATAATCACAATAACTTACCTGTGTAACCCGTGTGATATTTTGGTTCCCCTACTGATATGAATCCCATATCAGGGATATGGAGAGAGAGATACAAGATACAGTATCTGTATCTGTCTTCTACATCAATATAGCCCAAAAACATAAAATAGCACCTATCAGAGTCAACATTGTGTACTGCTGATACATAAATGAGTACATGATTATGCAATAAGTCTTCAATCTTTGCAGAAGTCATGTGGAAACTAAGTTAGACAAAAGAAATATTCAAGTTAGAAAATAGATTAGAAGGAGTCAGTTGACAGTTTGGCTTCTCTAACTTATTTGCATAGGCCCTTGGTTGTTACAGAAAAATCCTTAACTGTAATTGATGGTTGTTGCTGTAATAGTATATAGCCTGTATTTCTACCTCTAGTAATGGGCTTTATGTGCTAGATTTTAATATCCTTGAGCCTGGGCAAGTGCACAAGTCTTTTTAAAAGAAACATGGTTTACTTGCACAAAACTGATCACTTCTGAGAGATTGTTAATGTCCTTGAAGTGATTTTGTGGGTGTGAAACAAATGGTGAGAATTTGAATTGGTCCCTCTTATTGTAGTATTGAAATTAAGTCTACTTAATTTATCAAGTCATGTTCATGCCCTGATTTTATATGCTTATATCTATCAATAAACATTGTGATACTTGAAAAAAAAATCAGGATGTGGTTAGGAACTGGGAATAATGTTTTCTGTTACTCCTGATGGTGCCATGAAAAGATTATGTAATAACATATTTTAAAATAAAAAAAGTAACAACTTTTTTGCAAAAAAAGTAAAGGTTTAAGTTTTCTGTTTTTTTGTTTCTTAGCTCTCACATTCAATTCATATGAATTTATATGATAATGGTCACACAGTTTCTAGGAAACTTTTTTTTGGAAAGGATAACGATTGAACACCAAATAGGGTATTCTTAAAAACATACAAACATGATGAAGGAGGGGCAAGATGGTGGAAGAGGAGGGTCCCCAAATCACCTGTCACCACCAAATTACCTAGATAACCTTCAAATCATCCTGAAAATCTACGAATTCGGCCTGAGATGTAAAGAAAGACCAGCTGGAATGCTATAGTGAGAAGAGTTCACGCTTCTATCAAGGTAGGAAGACAGGGAAAAAGAAATAAAGAAACAAAAGGCCTCCAAGGGGGAGGGATCCACGAGGAGCCAGGCTGCGGCCAGGGCGAGTGTCCCCAGGACAGGAGAGCCCCGTCCCGGAGGAGCAGGAGCTGCACCAACCTTCCCGGGCGGAAAGGGGCCCGCAGGGAAGTGGAGCAGGACCCAGGAGGGCGGGGATGCCCTCGGGCTCCCTGGGACACTAACAGGCACCGGCGCCCCCTGGAGAGTGCGCCGAGCTCCCTAAGGGCTGCAGCGCGCATGGCGGGACCCAGAGCAGCTTGGAGGGGCTCGGGCGGTGGCTCTGCGGAGGGGGCTGCGCGGCTCCGGGAGCAGCTCAGCGGCGGCGGCTCGGGCAGAGGAAGAAGCTCCTTGCGGAGGGGGCTGCGCGGCTCCGGGAACAGCTCGGAGGGGCTCTGGGGGCGGCTCCGCGGAGGGGGCTGCGCGGCTCCGGGAGCAGCTCAGCGGCGGCAGCTCGGGCAGAGGAAGAAGCTCCTTGCGGAGGGGGCTGCGCGGCTCCGGGAACAGCTCAGAGGGGCTCGGGTGGCGGCTCCGCGGAGGGGGCTGCGGGGCGGGAGCGCGAATCCAACAGCGCAGGCCCCAGAGCACAGGGCGCCGGGACACAGCCCAGGATCCGGCCTCCCCCGGGACAGGCAGAGGCCGGGAGGGCCCAGGACAGCAAGGACGCTCCTGCCTGGAACTGAACAGATCAGCGGCCCCGCCCCGGAGCCCCCAGGCCCTGCAGACGGAGAGCCCCGGAGCTACTGCGGGAGCTGACTCCAGGGCCCCAGAGCTGCCCCCGCCACTGTGGCTTCCTCCCAGGGCCTCACGGGGTGAACAACCCCCACCGAGCCCTGCACCAGGCAGGGGCAGAGCAGCTCCCCCAAGTGCTAACACCTGATAATCATAGCAGGCCCCTCCCCCAGAAGACCAGGGAGACGGACCAGATACAGGGGAAGTCAAAGGACTTAAAGTATACAGAATCGGAAGATACTCCCCCGTGTTTTTTTTGTTTTTGTTTTTGTTTTGTTTTGTTTTTTTTTTTTTGGTTTTTTTTTTTGTTTGGTTTTGTGCTTTTTTTTTCTCTCTGCCTTCTTGATTTCTGATTGCTTCCCCCACCCCCTTTTTTTTCTCTTTTTTCTCCTTTCTTTCTTTTTCTTTCTTTTTCTTCTCTTTTTCCCCTTTTTTTCTTCTTTCTCTTTTTTCTTTTTCTCTATTCTTTCCTTCTCTCTCTTTTTCTCCTTTTCCCAATACAACTTGTTTTTGGCCACTCTGCACTGAGCAAAATGACTAGAAGGAAAACCTCACCTCAAAAAAAAGAACCAGAAACAGCCCACTCTCCCACAGAGTTACAAAATCTGGATTACAATTCAATGCCAGAAAGCCAATTCAGAAGCACTATTTTACAGCTACTGGTGGCTCTAGAAAGAACCATAAAGGACTCAAGAGACTTCATGACTGCAGAATTTAGATCCAATCAGGCAGAAATTAAAAATCAATTAAATGAGATGCAATCCAAGCTAGAAGTCCTAACGACGAGGGTTAACGGGGTGGAAGAACAAGTGAGTGACATAGAAGACAAGTTGATGGCAAAAAGGGAAACTGAGGAAAAAAGAGACAAGCAATTAAAAGATCATGAGGATAGATTAAGGGAAATAAATGACAGCCTGAGGAAGAAAAACCTACGTTTAATTGGGGTTCCTGAGGGCGCCAAAAGGGACAGAGGGCCAGAATATGTATTTGAACAAATCCTAGCTGAAAACTTTCCGAATCTGGGAAGGGAAACAGGCATTCAGATCCAGGAAATAGAGAGATCCCCCCCTAAAATCAACAAAAACCGTTCAACACCTCGACATTTAATAGTGAAGCTTGCAAATTCCAAAGATAAGGAGAAGATCCTTAAAGCAGCAAGAGAAAAAAAGTCCCTGACTTTTATGGGGAGGAATATTAGGGTAACAGCAGACCTCTCCAAGAGACCTGGCAGGCCAGAAAGGGCTGGCAGGATATATTCGGGGTCCTAAATGAAAAGAACATGCAACCAAGAATACTTTACCCAGCAAGGCTTTCATTCAAAATGGAAGGAGAGATAAAGAGCTTACAAGACAGGCAGGAACTGAAAGAATATGTAACCTCCAAACCAGCTCTGCAAGAAATTTTAGGGGGGACTCTTAAAATTCCCCTTTAAGAAGAAGCTCAGTGGAACAATCCACAAAAACAAGGACTGAATAGATATGATGACACTAAACTCATATCTATCAATAGTAACTCTGAACGTGAACGGGCTTAATGACCCCATCAAAAGGCGCAGGGTTTCAGACTGGATAAAAAAGCAGGACCCATCTATTTGCTGTCTACAAGAGACTCATTTTAGACAGAAGGACACCTACAACCTGAAAATAAAAGGTTGGAGAACCATTTACCATTCAAATGATCCTCAAAAGAAAGCAGGGGTTGCCATCCTTATATCAGATAAATTAAAATTTACCCCGAAGACTATAGTGAGAGATGAAGAGGGACACTATCTCATACTCAAAGGATCTATCCAACAAGAGGACTTAACACTCCTCAATATATATGCCCCGAATGTGGGAGCTGCCAAATATTTAAACCAATTAATAACCAAACTCAAGAAATACCTTGGTAATAATACACTTATACTTGGTGACTTCAATCTAGCTCTTTCTATACTAGATAGGTCTTCTAAGCACAACATCTCCAAAGAAACGAGAGCTTTAAATGATACACTGGACCAGATGGATTTCACAGATATCTACAGAACTTTACATCCAAACTCAACTGAATACACATTCTTCTCAAGTGCACATGGAACTTTCTCCAGAATAGACCACATACTGGGTCACAAATCGGGTCTGAACCGATACCAAAAGATCGGGATAGTCCCCTGTATATTCTCAGACCATAATGCCTTGAAATTAGAACTTAATCACAACAAGAAGTATGGAAGGACCACAAACACGTGGAGGTTAAGGACCATCCTGCTAAAAGATGAAAAGGTCAACCAGGAAATTAAGGAAGAATTAAAAAGATTCATGGAAACTAATGAGAATGAAGATACAACCGTTCAAAATCTTTGGGATGCAGCAAAAGCAGTCCTGAGGGGGAAATACATCGCAATACAAGCATCCATTCAAAAACTGGAAAGATCTCAAATTCAAAAGCTCACCTTACACATAAAGGAACTAGAGAAAAAGCAACAAATAGACCCCACCCCCAGCAGAAGAAGAGAGTTAATTAAAATTCGAGCAGAACTCAATGATATCGAGACCAAAAGAACTGTGGAACAGATCAACAGAACCAGGAGTTGGTTCTTTGAAAGAATTAATAAGATAGATAAACCATTAGCCAACCTTATTAAAAAGAAGAGAGAGAAGACTCAAATTAATAAAATCATGAATGAGAAAGGGGACATCACTTCCAACACCAAGGAAATAAAAACGATTTTAAAAACATATTATGAACAGCTGTACGCCAATAAATTAGGAAATCTAGAAGAAATGGACGCATTCCTGGAAAGCCACAAACTACCAAAACTGGAGCAGGAAGAAATAGGAAACCTGAATAGGCCAATAACCAGGGAGGAAATTGAAGCAGTCATCAAAAACCTCCCAAGACACAAAAGTCCAGGGCCAGATGGCTTCCCAGGGAAATTCTATCAAACGTTTAAAGAAGAAATCATACCTATTCTACTAAAGCTGTTTGGAAAGATAGAAAGAGATGGAGTACTTCCAAATTCGTTCTATGAGGCCAGCATCACCTTAATTCTGAAACCAGACAAAGACCCCACCAAAAAGGAGAATTACAGACCAATATCCCTGATGAACATGGATGCAAAAATTCTCAACAAGATACTAGCCAATAGGATCCAACAACACATTAAGAAAATTATTCACCATGACCAAGTAGGATTTATCCCTGGGACACAAGGCTGGTTCAACACTCGTAAAACCATCAATGTGATTCATCATATCAGCAAGAGAAAAACCAAGAACCATATGATACTCTCATTAGATGCAGAGAAAGCATTTGACAAAATACAGCATCCATTCCTGATCAAAACCCTTCAGAGTGTTGGGATAGAGGGAACTTTCCTCGACATCTTAAAAGCCATCTACGAAAAGCCCACAGCAAATATCATTCTCAATGGGGAAGCACTGGGAGCCTTTCCCCTAAGATCAGGAACAAGACAGGGATGTCCACTCTCACCACTGCTGTTCAACATAGTTCTGGAAGTCCTCGCCTCAGCAATCAGACAACAAAAAGACATTAAAGGCATTCAAATTGGCAAAGAAGAAGTCAAACTCTCCCTCTTCGCCGATGACATGATACTCTACATAGAAAACCCAAAAGCCTCCACCCCAAGATTGCTAGAACTCATACAGCAATTTGGTAGCGTGGCAGGATACAAAATCAATGCCCAGAAATCAATGGCATTTCTATACACTAACAATGAGACTGAAAAAGAGAAATTAAGGAGTCAATCCCATTTACAATTGCACCCAAAAGCATAAGATACCTAGGAATAAACCTAACCAAAGAGGTAAAAGATCTATACCCTAAAAACTATAGAACACTTCTGAAAGAAATTGAGGAAGACACAAAGAGATGGAAAAATATTCCATGCTCATGGATTGGCAGAATTAATATTGTAAAAATGTCAATGTTACCCAGGGCAATTTATACGTTTAATGCAATCCCTATCAAAATACCATGGACTTTCTTCAGAGAGTTAGAACAAATTATTTTAAGATTGTGTGGAATCAGAAAAGACCCCGAATAGCCAGGGGGGTTTTAAAAAAGAAAACCATAGCTGGGGGCATCACAATGCCAGATTTCAGGTTGTACTACAAAGCTGTGGTCATCAAGACAGTGTGGTACTGGCACAAAAACAGACACATAGATCAATGGAACAGAATAGAGAACCCAGAAGTGGACCCTGAAATGTACGGTCATCTAATATTCGATAAAGGAGGAAAGACTATCCATTGGAAGAAAGACAGTCTCTTCAATAAATGGTGCTGGGAAAATTGGACATCCACATGCAGAAGAATGAAACTGGACCACTCTCTTTCACCATACACAAAGATAAACTCAAAATGGATGAGAGATCTAAATGTGAGACAAGATTCCATCAAAATCCTAGAGGAGAACACAGGCCACACCCTTTTTGAACTTGGCCACAGTAACTTCTTGCAAGATACATCCACAAAGGCAAAAGAAACCAAAGCAAAAATGAACTATTGGGACTTCATCAAGATAAGAAGCTTTTGTACAGCAAAGGATACAGTCAACAAAACTAAAAGACAACCTACAGAATGGGAGAAGATATTTGCAAATGGCATATCAGATAAAGGGCTAGTTTCCAAAATCTATAAAGAACTTATTAAACTCAACACCAAAGAAACAAACAATCCAATCATGAAATGGGCAAAAGACATGAAGAGAAATCTCACAGAGGAAGACATGGACATGGCCAACATGCACATGAGAAAATGATCCGCATCACTTGCCATCAGGGAAATACAAATCAAAACCACAATGAGATACCACCTCACTCCAGTGAGAATGGGGAAAATTAACAAGGCAGGAAACAACAAATGTTGGAGAGGATGCGGAGAAAAGGGAACCCTCTTACACTGTTGGTGGGAATGTGAACTGGTGCAGCCACTCTGGAAAACTGTGTGGAGGTTCCTCAAGGAGTTAAAAATAGACCTGCCCTACGACCCAGCAATTGCACTGTTGGGGATTTACCCCAAAGATTCAGATGCAATGAAACGTCGGGACACCTGCACCCCGATGTTTCTATCAGCAATGGCCACAATAGACAAACTGTGGAAGGAGCCTCGGTGTCCATCGAAAGATGACTGGATAAAGAAGATGTGGTTTATGTATACAATGGAATATTACTCAGCAATTAGAAACGACAAATACCCACCATTTGCTTCAACGTGGATGGAACTGGAGGGTATTATGCTGAGTGAAATAAGTCAATCGGAGAAGGACAAACAGTGTATGTTCTCATTCATTTGGGGAATATAAATAACAGTGAAAGGGAATATAAAGGAAGGGAAAAGAAATGTTGGGAAATATCAGGAAGGGAGACGGAACATAAAGACTCCTAACTCGGGGAAACGAACTAGGGGTGGTGGAAGGGGAGGAGGGCGGGTGTTGGAGGGGAATGGGTGACGGGCACTGAGGTGGACACTTGACGGGATGAGCACTGGGTGTTTTTCTGTATGTTGGTAAATTGAACACCAATAAAAGTTAATTAAAAAAAAAAATAAAGTGCTGAAACTAAAGTTAAAAAAAAAAAAAAGAAAGAAAGGATAAGAACCATGTGATCATTTCAACAGATGCAGAAAAAGCATCTGACAAAGTACAAAATCCGTTCATGATTGAAAACCCTCACCAAGGTAGGCTGAGAAGAAACGTGCTTCAACAATATAAAGGCCATATGTTAAAAACCACAGCTATTATCATCCACAATAGGCAACAACTGAGAGCTTTCCTCTTTGGTCAGGAACAAGACAGGGATGTCCCCTCTCACTAGTGTTATTTAACACAGTCCTGGAAATCCTAGCCTCAGCAATCAGACAACAACAACAACAACAAAAATAAAAGGCATCCAAATGGGCAAGGAAGAAGTCAAACTTTCACTATTTGCAGATGACACGATACTCCATACAAACAGCATTTTCACAGAACTAGCACAAACAGTCCTAAAATTTGTATGCAACCACAAAAGACCTTGAATATCCAAAGAAACTTTGAAAAACCAAAGCAAAGCTGAAGGTATCACAATTCTGGATATCAAGTTATATTACATGGCTCTGGTGATCAAAGCAGCCAAGTGGTATGTACTGGCTTAAAAATAGACACATAGATCAATGCAATAGAATAGAAAACCCAGAAATGAACCCACCAAATATATGGTCAATTAATATTTGACAAAGCAGGAAATATATCCAGTGGAAAATAGTATCTTCAACAAATGATGTTGGGAAAACTGAACAGCAACATACAAGAGAATGAAACTAGACCACTTTTTTATACCAAACACAAAAATAAATTCTGAATGGGTGAAAGACCTAAATGTGAAACCTGAAATCATAAAAATGTTTGAGGAGAACCTAGTAACCTCTTTGACATTAGCCATAGCAAATTATTCCTAGAGGCAGGAGAAGCAAAAACAAAAAATGAACTATTGGGGCATTAAATTAAATTAAAAAAAACCTTTTCACAGTAATGGAAATGATTGAAAAAACTAAAAGGCAACCTACAGAATGGGGGAACATATTTGTAAATGACTTATCTGATGAAGACTTAGTATCCAAAATATATTAGGAAGTTCTAGAACTCAAAACCCAAAACTGAATAATCCAATAAAAAAATGGGTAGGAGACATGAATAGATATTTTCCAAAAGACATTCAGATGGCCAATAGACACACGAAAAGCTCTTCAATATCATTCATATACAGGGAAATACAAATCAAAACTACAATGGCATATCACCTCATGCCACTGAGAATGGCAAAAATCAACAACACAAGAAACACTATGTGTAGAAATGGGGAACCCTCCTGCACTGTTGTTAGAAATACAAATTGGTGCACTTACTGTGGAAAATAGTATAGAGGTTCCTCAAAAAGTAAAAAAAAATAGAATTATCCTATGATCTAGCAACTAGGCTACCAGGTATTTACCCAAAGAATACAAAATTACTAATACAAAGGGATACATGCACCCTGATGTTTATAGTCACATTATCTCCAATAGCCAAAGTACGGAAACAGTGCAAGTGTCTATGGACTGATGAATGGATTAAAGAAAAAGTATTAATATGTATACACAATGGAATATAAATCAGCCATAGGAAAGAATGAAATTTGCAAATATGTGGATGGTGCTGAGGCTATTATGCTAAGCAAAATAAATCAGAGAAAGACAAATACCATATGATTTCACCCGTAAGTGGAATTTTAATAAAACAAATGAGCAAAGGTGGGGAAGAGTCAGAGGCAAACCAAGAAACAGATTCTTAATATAGAGAACAAACTGATGGTTACCAGAGGGGAGGGGAGCGGGGGATGAGTTAAATAGGTGATGCGGATTAAGGAGGGCACTTGTGATGAGCATCAGGTGTTGTATGGAAGTGTTGAATCACTATATTGTACAACTGAAACTACTATTACACTGCATGTCAACTATCTAGATAAAAACTTAAAAAGATAACAGGATCAAAAAATGAATATATTATGTACGACCATGAAAAATAAATAAAATAAATGACATATTTTTAGAAAAAATATGTATTTAATATTCAGATGAAATTTTTTAAGGGCTCTTAAAATAATTTAAGATATTTCTGCCATCGGGAAAAGGAGAACTTTTTTACTTATTTTCCCTTGCAGTCTCCCTATGTTTCTTATATTTCTCAGGAAAAATTTTCAATCTCTTGAGATTTTAGCTTAAAAAACAGAACATTTTGGGCTCTATTAATAAAGCAGATCTTTGAAATGGGAAGTATAACCAATTCTGAAAGTAATACTTGAGATTTTTACCATACTGGATTGCCTTCTAGTTGTCTTCTAATATTTTTACATTTATATTAATATCTATAAGTTTTTTATGTTTCTGACATTCAAATATTTGGTTAAGTTTTTATATTCTCACAATGATTCACAACTCTAACTCTGTGAGATTTCTGTTAGCTACACAATAAATGGTTACAATAATAAATGTATTACTTTAAGGACATGTAAATATGATTCTTAACTTCTATGTCTATTCTTTTATTAAAAACTAACTGTATCTCATGTTGAATTAAAAGCCAGTGAACACAGACAGAAAACTCCTAATAATGATTTTTAAAGGAATAGCAACATTTGGGCACTTTACTGGTTAGCTGAAAGTTCACTGGTTAATAACAAGGAATGCACTTATTTTAAAGCTCTAGCTTGGACTCTGTTTACATGACTATTAATGTGTAAAATAGTTGTCTTACTCTACCTAAAGTTACAAACAATTTACTCAGGTTTTTATTTTCTTTCAAGCCAGTTTTTGACACAGTCTTAAGTTAGAGAGTTTGGAAAAAAAAAAAAACTCGGAAAACTATATATGACATGGTATTTACAGTTGTTTGCTATTAACTTTAGATGTAATATTTATAGATAATTAAGATACTTAAATTATTAATGTTGATATTTTCCAAATGTAGGATAAGTTGGCTTTTGTGTTATAAGGGACATTTTTAAAATCCCTGTCATTTTATAGGTACTTAACTAAAAGATAAGCTTATTTTATTTTGAAGAAAACACCCGTTAATAATTATCTAAGAGATTAGGATTACACTTGAGAATATTCAGCAAGATAGCTGGATGTAATATAAAGCAAAAATGAAGAATGCCCATGGTTAATTAAATTGCATTTCTTGAGCAAAACAGAAAGTATGCCAATCAGATATGAGGTTCCTACTCTATCTCCCTGCTAAACATTTAAGACGTCGGAAAAAAATAAAGGAGTAAATTGGTTTTAGCATTATTAAAGATGTGAACCACATCACAAGGAGATAATACCATATTATTTTTCTGGAATGACAATGAGGACATTCACCTTAAGAGCCTCCTTTTGGTTCAGTCTTTAAAATCTTGAGTGAGAGATGAGTTAGGAATAAAATAGAACCACAGGTGGTGTTTTGGTTCTCAAGTTCCTAATGCTTCAAATAGGAAGAGTGAATTAACAGATGAAATACAGAATCTGTACGAAGTCTGGAAGAAACTGTTCAAATATTTAATTTACCTGTTTAGATCTTATTAACAACAACAAAACACTTTATCACAAACTTGAGCAGGGTTCAAGTAATTGCCAGTTAGTGTCATTATCATTTGTGTTCTATTATGTTAATTTTGAGTTTTGTTTTTTAGGACAAGTAAACTCTTCTTTTTTTTTTGAAAATTTACTAGTGAACACTTGTTTATAATACTTTAATCACATTTTCTTTAGAGTGCTTTTTTTTTTTTTTTTTTAATATTATTTTTAATCCACTGAGACTTTCCTTCTGGAGTAAAATTTAACTGAGAGGATATTTTTGTTTCTCTTTCCTCGCTATTAAGCTAACAGAGCTATAGTAGATAAGAAGTGCTGTGGATTTCACTTCCGGAAAAGTGCCTCACTGTCAATAACTTGTGGGTGTAGTGGCTAACAGGGATTATCAGTTTGATAGATTATCAGTTTGATTTAGCTCTTTAGCTAAAGAGCTAAAGTCATGTTAACAACACTACTGGAGTATTTGTAAACTGTTTAAGTGAGTAATGGGAATACTGCTTGTTTTTCTGGGAGACAATAATATATAATGCAAAGGATAAATAAAAGAAATAAAGGAGGGATCCCTGGGTGGCGCAGCGGTTTGGCGCCTGCCTTTGGCTCAGGGCGCGATCCTGGAGACCCCGGATCGAATCCCACATCAGGTTCCCGGTGCATGGAGCCTGCTTCTCCCTCTGCCTGTGTCTCTGCCTCTCTCTCTCTCTCTCTGTGACTATCATAAATAAATTAAAAAAATTAAAAAAAAAAAAAAGGAAAGTCTAAAAAAAAAAAAAAAAAAAAGAAATAAAGGAAAACCTTGGAGAATCCTGACCCTCCCTCATAAATTAATCAATTTCAAAAAAATAATAAAATTCACATAAACTGAAGAAATATGAACAGAAAAACTGTAATAAACTTCCAGATAATTGTTCAAATGATTGCAAAAGTCATCATTAAAAAGCATACACTTGAGGGCTGTTTTTTATGAATGTATAATAGTATATTTTATGGTAAAAGTTATTACTAAAATGAGGAACATTGTGGTTTAAGACTTTTGTAAAGTCACACACAGGTGGCCCCTGAGACAAAGACAAAAACTTCAAAGATTATATTCCACTATTTCTTCAGTAAAATAATACCTAAAAACTTATGAAAATGCTATGCCTTTATTAAAACATCTAAGTAACTGACAATATCACTTGATTCTAGCATGTGGCTCTTTTTTCAGTCCTTGGCAATGTGTTAAAATTAACCTTTTGAATATTTAAATAATTTAATATGTGTATTTTTTTAAAACCTAACTATGTGACTTAAATAAGAAGAGGTATTAGGAAATATATCATTGCTAATTTTTGAATAGTTTGGTTTTGATCCTTCTATAAACAAAAACCATAGCAGAGATGTGGGTCCAGGCAGGACTATAGGGTAAATTAAAGAAATTAGCTAGTAGGTCAAAAATCAAACCTTTGTTCTATCAAAAAAGGGTACCTGAACTCAGATATAACACACTGTTCTGTGAAATGTGGGTCAACGTGGCCAAATCTTCTGGGTTTTTTTTAGAAAGAATAGGAATTCAGTTTCTATGTTGAGTATCCTGAGAATTAAATACAAGCAACAAAATCAAATGTTTTTGAACATTCTGTGCAAATCACGAAATAATGGGTGAGGTTTGTATTTGCCATGCATGCCTCTAGTTCTTCTTCTCAAGTCATTAAAACAAGAGGGATAAAATATTTGTTTTGAGTGTGTCATTCTCTTCACTGAGATTATTTGTTCTTGTGTGCAATTTATTCAACATTTTAAAATTCTTTGGTATGTTCAAAAGACTATTGTTCAATTTCTGAGAGTTGCAAAAATAAAATTTTAATGATCATCTAGTCTTTAATGGGATACTGCCTAAGTATACATAAGTGCCATAATTTATATGAAGTAGTTTAAGAGTTTGGAAGAGAGATTACATCTGTTTAGTGACACTGAAAAAGTCTACTTATATGGGGTAGAACTAAAATTTGAAATTGAATATTCAACTTAAATATAGCATTTGAACTTGAATATTTTCTTTCACTTCAAGCAATTTAGTTTTAACTAATACTATGGCACATCGTTGAAATAAATTGTATAATGCTAATAACATTTGGAACAAGATTCCTAATTTTATCCTTTAGTTAGTTTTAAGACTATGAATATTCACAAATTGTTATTTTGAGGTAAATTAGTTTGAGGACTGATGATTCTATTAAGCCCCTATACTCATTCAGATTTCTCACATGCTGCTTCTGTTTACTAAATATTATCCTGGTCTCACAAGTTCTAATGAATTTTTAATTGTGAAGTGATGATATGGCTTTCTGCTAACATTCAGAAGTCATCCATCATTAAATATATTTTACAAACTGATTCTCTTCAGCTCCTGATCATTTGAAGCTTACCTACACCTTTGACAACTTATCGTTTGACTTCTTTGAAATAAAACAAGAAATATATTATTTTGCTTTTGGATTTCTTCCTTATTATGGCAACTTAAATTGCAGTTTCTAATTTATATACAGTAACACCTTAATTGGATTGTTATCTTAGTTTCTCCTGGGAAATCCTCTCTTCATATGAAACTTTGCATTTTAGGCTCATTCTTGTTGATCCTGTTTATTTGCAAACATCTATCTATTTATTATTCATTGAAAAACTGATTGTTCATATTTTGGATATTTTCTTTTTTTAAGCTAAGAGAATCTTTGTAAACTATTTAAATATGTTTAAGATTCTGTCAATTTCCCAATTTAAAAAGTGCTGTTTAGGTTACCTAAAAGATGCCATAAGATTAGTTATGAATATAATCTTCTCACTTCTACATTTGAATAGTCTGCTTTAAAAATGATTATAGCTAGCAGTGAAAACTAGTTTGACAATCAGAAAATATATGCACTGTATAACTAAGATCAAATTCTTTTTTATTAGTGTGGTGTTTTGGATGCCATGATTTTCAGGTTTTAATTTAGAACATTACCATAGGAAAAGAAATATGGCTGATTTAAGAAAAGGTAAAAGGTCAGAGAAATATTAAAATAAGAATAGTTGCAGGGCATTCAAAGAGTCATGAGTAGAGAATCCTAAATTCAATAAATTGTTCTGCATCTTGGAATTAGATGAATTGGCCTTTTCATGTGAATTTCAGTGTAAGTAAATACTACTTCTTAGAAATAATTTCAATTAAAATTAAGCATTTTGGAGGGTACCTGGGTGGCTCAGTCTGTTAAGCGTCTGCCTTTGGTTCAAGTCATGATCCCTTGGTCCTGGATTCGAGCCCTGCATCAGGCTCCCTGCTCAGCGGAAATCCTGCTTCTCCAGCTTGACTCCTGCTCTCTGTTGCTGTCTCTCTTTCTCTCTCAAATAAATAGATACAATCTTAAAAAAATAATGTTTTGTGTAGTCTTTAACACTAAAAACATATTGAATTTCAAATACGTAATGAGTGGAAATATGTAACTGTTTATATGGTTATTTATTCATCTCTTACTTTGGTTAGATATGGCCCTTATTCAAATCCTACACTAGATACAGGAAATACTAGATAGAGCAATAACTCTGAAATTAGGTGCACACAGCACTATGTAAGAAACAAGTTTCACCTTTTATTGTATCTATCCTTTCAATTCTTGTTTCAAAACCTACCCTATGGACATATGAGCCACCACTTTCTAATAAAAGCTTCCTTATGAGTTGAGACCATAGTGGATAATCACAATCTCCAGAGCAAAGCTAGACTTCTGGTTGGAAGACTTGGTCACCATAATTTCTCCCTGATATGCCTGCCAAAGTAAATTCTAACAATTCAATGTCCATTTCTCTGGTTTAAGGTTTTGCCTACAACTGGAAAGCAAATTAAGACATAGTAACCATTAAGCCTCAGCTTGAATTATGATTCCCCAAACATGTGTCTGATCACTGTCATTTCAAATATTAATGTTGAAAACAGTAAGCTGGTAGAAAATCACATAATATAGTATTTTGGAAAAACAAAGTTTTGGAGGCGAAAAAAGTATTTGATTTTAATTGCTAGGTCTTCTATTTAGGTATAATTTACTTACCTATCTATCCATAACTGACCTGTCTATAAAACTAGGAATGCCACCTCACTTCGCAGGTAGATGGTGGAACTGAAATGAAACAACATACCCATCATGGAATCTGTCCTAAATCAATGGTCTCTCCAAATATTGATGAAGAAGATTAGGGTATGTGGAGCTGAATAGGAGACAGATGTGTGGAGAGAGATGTGAAAATAAGGGAAGAAAGAGCCAAACCTAAGTTGAACAGGAAGCATATAGGATCAACAAAGGGAGATAAGACTTTTTTCCCTAAGAGTTTACTTATATACTGTTTCATCTCCCACCAAAACAACTCTGGGTGACCTCTGCTCATCATTCTAGTAATACAAGTAACTTTCATGTGTCTTAAATACAATAAAGATATTTTTAGTCATTATTTTATTTAACTACTGGGAACCACAAAAATGTCCTGTACTCTGCTTTGCTAAACTCTTATTTGTAGTTACTCTGTAACTTTCTTTAGCCATTCTCTGTGGTTATCTTGACAAATTTCTTCATTTCACGAAAGCCAGTGCTTGGCTATTTTCTCTGTGCAGTCTCTCTCTCTGTCTAGGAGGGATTTAATTCATGCCTTGGTTCAGAAGTTATTGAATGGCCCATGTAATATTTCCATTTGGATGTCTTAAAAATACTTAAAATTCATGGCAAAAACCAGTCTTCATATCTTAAATGGGCTAGTCCAAAAAACAAGTTAAGACAGGGGTTTAGGAGTGGGTAGCTTATTGGAAAGTGTCTTCAGGAAATGAAGAACTAGAGGGAACGAGATGCTGAAGAAAGACTGTGAAGTGTGTGTGCCAGTGAGCTAGTCCTGTCACTTAGGGCTTACTTCCTCTGGTGACCTAACAAGGGAATGTGTAGAATACATCAGCTTAGAACCTGCGAAGGATAGGGTATTGAAAAAGGAAAGAAAAAGATTAATGAAATGAAATGAAAATTCTGTCCTCTAAAAACACTAACTACCAAAAATTAAAGGATAGAAAAAAAATATTAAGGACTAAATATTGGCTGGATTTTTTGTTTTGTTTTGTTTTGTTTATTATTTTTTATTAGGTTGGCATATGAAGGATTACTTGGCTTTTTCTTAAGGCACATTTCTCCATGGGGCCCTATGGAGGCTAAGGCTCCTTTCAGTCTTAAAAATAACACCCTGCAGCTATTTACCTCTTGTGGCTATTACGCTGATAATGTGATCGCCACAAATGGATGTAACAGGTGGCCATCTGCCTTTTCTTGTGTACAAACAAAATCTTCATAGTAGATTGGTCAGTGAAAAATGAAACATTGTTAGACATTAGAGTATGATCTCTTGAATGATTTTAATAATGAACCAATGTTCATTCTACAACCTATACATTGATTATAGGTCCATCAAAAATTCTACTAAGACAGAATATTATGCATTTTAATTATTGTCAGTTTAATAGCCAGAAGACTCTGTCTTTTCAGTCTCAATTAAGCTTATTTAATTTTTTTTATAATAGGCTTTTTGGGGATCCCTGGGTGGCGCAGCGGTTTGGCACTTGCCTTTGGCCCAGGGTGTGATCCTGGAGACCCGGGATCGAGTCCCACGTCGGGCTCCCTGCATGGAGCCTGCTTCTCCCTCTGCCTGTGTCTCTGCTTCTCTCTCTCTCTCTCTCTCTGTGACTATCATAAATAAATAAAAATTTAAAACAAATAGGCTTTTTGTTTTGTAAAATATGATTTCCAAAATAGAAGAAGAGAATGAGTTATATACTATTTGACTTTTTTGTTTAATCTAGAGAAATAAAAATACAGAATAAAATTGATACTGACTACTGATCTCAGTGGTGATAGTGTAAAGTTTTTGTATAATTTTAAAAATGCTTTCATGTTTTTATTACCCCTTCATAATTCTTTATTTTTTTAAAGTATAAATCTTTATTTTTTTAATTTTTATTTATTTATGATAGGAACACAGTGAGAGAGAGAGGCAGAGACACAGGCAGAGGGAGAAGCAGGCTCCATGCACCGGGAGCCTGACATGGGATTCGATCCCAGATCTCCAGGATCGCGCCCTGGGCCAAAGGCAGGCGCCAAACCGCTGCTCCACCCAGGGATCCCCATAATTCTTTATAGTTGAATTTCCAGGTCATTTTCTAACCACATGCTACTTTAGTTTTCTAAATCTCTGTTTCTAATTTATTCAGGAGCTCCTCTTTTTATATATTAGTGTATATATATGTATATATTGTATATATACTATATATTGCATATTATATCTTACTGTTCTTTGATGCTAACTATCAACTCCAAGCATTTTGAAGATATGGAGCAATCAGAAACTTTGTAGTGGGGGCTTGAGATAGCACACCACCTTTGGAAAATTCTTTGCCAGTTTCTTATTAAAACTAAGCACATACCTAACATATGACTTATAAATTCCACTCCTAGGTATTCACCCTAGATAAATGAAAAGACATGCCCACACAGTGCATATTTATAACAACTTAAATCATAAAAAATACCTAGAAACTGGAAACAACATAGGTCTCCATCAATAGGTGAATTGATGTATGAAGTGAGGCATATTTCTATAATACTATTCATCAATTTTTAAGAACTTACTGCTATGGAAAAAACATAAATGAATCTCAAAAACAGTATGTTGAGTATAAGAACCTTATGCAAATGATTATACATTATATGGTGCCATATTTATGAAGTTACAGAAGAGGAAAAAAAACCCTAATCCACTATGGAAAAAATATCCCAAGTCATTGAACTCTTTGCAGTTTATAATAGGGGTGAGGAATGACTGGTAGCAAGAAAGACGATATGAGGCTGTAATGGGAAGTGTTCTAAATCTACCTATAACTTGTGTGCACACAGATGTACACATTTGTAACAATTCAGTAACTGTATATTCAATATTTTGCATTTTATGTAAACTTTACCTCATATCTACAACTGTAAACACACATTGAAATATAGTTAATGATATTTATGATGAAAAATTTAGGGGGAAATATGCTTGTTTCTGAAATTTATTAAAATTCTTCCCAAAATAAGATAGATTAACTAATAAGCACCTGGGTCGCTCAATCCATTAAGCGTTTGCCTTCCACTCAGGTCATGATCCTGGGGGCCTGGGATCAAGCCTCATATTGGGCTCTCTGCTCAGCAGAGAGTCTGCTTCTCCCTCTGCCTCTCCTCCTTCCTCGTTCTCTCTCTCTCAAATAAATACATAAAATCTTTTTTTTTAAAGATAGATTAGGGAAGCCCTGGTGGCTCAGTGGTTTAGCGCAGCCTTTGGCCCAGGGCCTGATCCCGGAGACCCGGGATCGAGTCCCATGTCGGGCTCTCTCCACGGAGCCTGCTTCTCCCTCTGCTTGTGTCTCTGCCTCTCCCTCTCTTTCTCTCTCTGTGTATCTCTCATGAATAAATAAATACAATCTTTAATAAAATAAATAAATAAAAATAAAAAAGATAGATTAATAGATAAATAGAAGAATGACTAGATTAATATATATGCAACAAAGCAAACATGGTAATATGTTAATGTTAGAATTTATGTATTGTCTGTTGTATAATTCCATGCTTTATATATGTTGGTGCGCTAATTACTTTTATTTGTCAACCTGATTAACCCACAGTACCCAGAGATTCCGTCAAATATGTCTAGATGTTGCCTTGAAGATATTTTTTAAAGAGATTAGTGTTCAGATTGCTAGACTTTGAGTAAAGCAGATCATCCTCCTTAATATGGATGGGTTTTATCCAATCAGTTGAAGGTATTAAGAAAAAGATTGAATTCCCTTGAGGAAGAGGGAATTTGGCCAGCCTTTGCCTTCAGATTTTAACTGCAATATAATCTATTTCCTAGGTCTTCAGACTGCCCATCTATGCTGCAGGTTTTAGACTTGCCAGCCTCTGCATCCAATCATGGGAGCTAATTCCTTAACCATCAATCAGTCATTCTCTCCTCTCACTCCCTCCCTCCCTTTGTCTCTCATTACGCTAGTTTCTGGGTAACTCTCTGAGAATAATGTGCATTGCCCACAACCCTAAGTTTTCTAATTTAAGTGGCTGGATCATGGCATGTTTTATGGTTAATTTTTTCTTTTACTAAAATATTTTTGCAAAAAAATATGCAGTGGAAATTTCTCCATGGTCATTGGTCATCACTATATTTATTAAGTTTGGTTTGGTTTATAATAATAAATTCAAATATATATGATTAGTTTGTAAAGTAAGATAAAGTTAAAATAAGTAAAATACTAAGCTAAAATGGATTAAAATGCAATTCAGCCTTCCTTTTTGCTGGAACAGAAGAGTTTTCCTGCAACTCTGCAAAGAAGCTACAGGAAAATTCAAAGACCAAGAGAAAATGTGCTCTGTCAGGTTGTAGATTAATGCTATGGGATGTTTGCTCAACATGTCCAGAAATTTAAGACAGAACTATTAAATATTTGAATCTTGGAGAATGGATAAGATATGAAGAGGAGTTGAAAAGTCTTAGGAGTATTTCTATAATATTTGGTAAGAAAAAATATTCATTAAGCCAAAATTTTGCTCAGCAATTAGACCTTAAAAATAATTTTGCTTTATTATGAGGATTTGGCCTTTGCTTTATTTATATTAGGATGTACCTGCTTTATCTTTGCCTTGCCCTTAACTTTTAAATTTTTGATATTTTTATGTGTGTTATTTATGTCTGGCATATTTTATATATATCTTATTTGATAGATTCTCATTGGATATTTAATTTTGAACCAACTGTAATTATTTTTAATAGGAAAGTTTCATTTTTGTATGAAAAGATTTGTGCAAAATATCAAGCTATAAAATATTTAGAACCTATTCACATAAGTAGGATAAAAACATTAACTTATACTTATCAAAAATGATCTATAACTTTCTTTCAGCATTGAGGTGTTATTTTTTTCTTAAAGATTTTATTTATTTATTTGACAGAAAGAGAGCACAAACAGGGGGAGCAGCAGGGAGAGAAAGAAGCAGGCTCCCACAGAGTAGGGAGCCCCTGATCCCAGGACCCCAGGATCATGACCCACACAGAAGGCAGATACTCAACCAATTGAGCCACCCAGGTGCCCTGAGGTATGTTATTTTTTCTACTCTTTTTTTTTCTCTTTCAGCTATATGTACTTTATAATGGCATATTACTTATATCCTCCAAAAAGTTTTTGTTTGTTTGTTTTCTTGGTCATTTGAGTTGTTGCTTTTAGACACAATCAAAAGAACTTCTATCAGCTTATAAAGACTTGTAAACACTCTTAATGCAGCAATTGAAAGCAAAAATCTCAAATTACTTGGATATATTAACTATAGGAATAAAATTGACAGTTATTACAAATTTGAAAATCAAATGCACAGCAACATATATAAAGACCTATACACAAAGATCAGATACAATGAGTCATATATATGCAAGGCTGGTTTTATGTCTAGAAAACAATTAATATAAGGCCTCATCAAATTAGGATAAAATAAAAAAAAGATTATCTCAACAGGTGTAATAAAATAATTTGCTAACATCTAAAACATTCACATTTTTAAAAAAGAGAACCCTCAATAACTAGTAATATAAATTATTTTTCTTACTCTGAAAATGGCATCTACAAAATAAATAAATAAATAAAAAAAGATGACAACAAATAGCACACTTTAAATATTTCCTCTACCCCTAAGATTGAAAATAAATAGATAAATAAATAAATAAATAAATAAATAAATAAATAAATATTTCCTCTACCCCTAAGATTGGATACATGCCATACAGGAAGTTTTATCTCAGTACTTCTGCTTAACAGTATAATAGAGATTCAAGACAATATAGTAAATTAATAAAGAATAAATAGATTGAAAAAAGAAGAAATAAAAATGGTCCTTTTTCACAAACAACACAATTTCTTATGTAGATATTTTAAAATAATTTACCAATAAATGACTAATAAGGAAATTTTAGCAAAGATGCAAGATACAATTAATGTAAGATGTCAATTGGATTTTTATCTCCTACCAAAAAAAGTCTCTGAATGTGAAATTAAGAAAGCACTCTTATTCACAATGATATAAAAAATAATAATTTAAAATTTAATATTTAAAAATATTTAAGAACAATTTCAACAAAAAAGTATAAGACAGGTACACCGAAAACTACAAAACACTCCTGAGGGAAATTAGGTATCTCTAAGTGAATGGAGAAGTATATCAAGCTCATTGATTGGAAGAATAAATATTGATAGTATGGCAATTTTTTCAAACCAATCTGCAAAATCAGTGAAATTCCTATTGAAATCCTTATTTTGTAAATTAGCAAGCTGATGATAACATTTATTTAGAAAAGCAAAGGATAGCTACGGCAGTATTTTAAAAATAAGTACAAAACTGAAAGACTATCTGAATTCAAAACTTACTCGAAAACTAAATTAAATCTTACTAATAAAGTATAATATTTTCATAAAGATAAACATATAAATCAATGGAAAATAATAGAAAGTCCAGAAAAACACCAGCATGTTTTTGGTCAGCTGATTTAGGGTAAAAAGTGCCAGAAGATTCAATGAAAAGAGGTCAGCTTCTCAACAAACAATGAGGAAACAACTGGGTGTCCCAAAACATACATACATTTAGTATAAATTGAATGAACTTAGATCCTTACCTCACACCATGCAAGAAAACAAAAACAAAAGCAAACAAAAAAATCTAAAAATGAGCAACAGACCTATACACTATATACAAAAACTAAAATTATAAAACTAATAGAGAAAATGCAGGAAATTTTTGCGTGGTCTTAAATTAGGCAAAGGTTACTTATACATGACATCAGATGTATAATTCACAAGAGACAACATTAAAAGTGCAACTTTATCATAATTAAAAACTGACTTCTCTGGGGGCACCAGCAGTGTATGAGGGCTCATTATAGTATTATCATTTTGCTGAAGACTAAAAAAGAAAAGGATATTTTCATATACTTATTGTCCATTGGATTTTTTTTTTTAAATAAAGTTTCTCCCTCCTTTGTAGGGACTGCTTGACGGGAGCAAGCAGTTCAAGGACTATTAGCTGATGGATGTGTCACATTTTAAGTAGAAGTGTTTTAGGGAATAAGTCTTCTCTCTTTTCTTTACTCTTAGGTATTAACTCCATCTGTTATTCTTCACTATAATTTCTCTGATGCTGTCAAAAAAGTTTTTTTTAATAGTTTGCCAAGTTTTTCTAATTCTTCTCAGTAGGAATCTATTAGTCTAATTTACCTAGACCTCCTTTAATAGAAACAGAACATACAATTCACTTTTCAACAATGTCAAGTATTTTTGTTATTTCTAAAATCAATTATCTAGACTAAAATTTTCACTTACCAACTTACATGATGTTGTGTTGGAAAAGGTTTTTTTTTTTCATTTCCAAGTTTTATAATTTGGGGTCCAGGGTCACCCCCATTTTATTCATAAAATGAAATAAAATATTTTCATCATTTTAAAGTTTATAATATGTGTTAATTCTTTACAGAAAGATCGAATTAAGTGAAATTTTATTTTTTAAAGATTCTATTGATTGATCAATTTATTAGAGGTCACACAAGTGGGGAAGAGACAAAGGGAGAGGGAGAAGCAGACTCCCCACTGAGCAGGAGATCCCAGGACCCTGAGATCATGACCTGAGCCAAAGGTAGACACTTATCATCTGAGCCACCCAGGTACCCTGAATTAAATGAAATTTTAGTTTATTAAGATGCAATTTTCTGATAAGTATCAGTCTAAACAAGTATTGATATTGATTTTATACCACAGTGGCACAAGAGTGGCCTTACTGTATTACAATCATAGAATGTTACTGAACAAAAATGGGATAGATTAACTAGAGTAATCATATACATTGTTCACAAAGAAAACCTCTGAATAACTTCCAGCTATTTTTACCTTCAAAAAGACCAAATGTCATTTTTTTAAATGATGTGTAGTTGCCTAAAAGCCATTTTTAATGCAAGGAAACAAGAAGGGAGTTTTACAGACTACTGGATTAATCAATTTTAATAAGATATTATTTTATGAGACTTTTATTTTATTATTATTGTTATTATTTTTAATGAACAGATATGTTCACACATGATTTTTTTAATTTTTTTATTCATGATAGACAGAGAGAGAGGGAGGGGGGCAGAGACACAGGCAAAGGGAGAAGCAGGCTCCATGCTGGGAACCCAGCGTGGGACTCTATCCCAGGACTCCTGAGCCAAAGGCAGGTGCTAAACCGATGAGCCACCCAGGCATCCCGTATAAGAGATTTTTAAAAATCACATCAGTGAATGAAATAATAGCCTAATTGATATAATTAACTTCTACTTTTGTTACAGCAGTTCTCATTTGATTATGCATGGTTTAAGAGTTACTTGAGTTAATTACTTGCTTTTTGTCCTTGTTTATAATTTATGTCATAAGACTATTCTCTATATATTCAATACCATGTTAAACATTCTAGATGGAAGATAATCTTTCCATCATTTGAAAGTTTAGTTTGTACTTTTATTTTAGCTTTGACTGCATAATTTAAAAGGTTATAAGAGCTAGTACAGGGATCCCTGGGTGGCGCAGCGGTTTAGCGCCTGCATTTGGCCCAGGGCGCGATCCTGGAGACCCGGGATCGAATCCCACGTCGGGCTCCCGGTGCATGGAGCCTGCTTCTCCCTCTGCCTATGTCTCTGCCTCTCTCTCTCTCTCTCTGTGTGACTATCATAAATAAATTTAAAAAATTAAAAAAAAAAGAAATAAAAAAAAGAGCTACTACACAGAACATATTATTTAGAATGTTTTTACCCATTTTCTCTTTAGCACAGTCTATTTTATAAATTTTGTCATTTGTTAGTATAATATTTTCTTATAGTACTTCAAAAAACTATCATTTACAAATTACTAACAGATTTAATCTATTGTGAAAACAATTTGTGCTATATATATATACATATATATTTTTAGTATATTTGATATAGCTTTTATCTTTGGCAACTATTCATAAAATATTTATTTGTTTTAAAAACACTTAAAAATAAAAATAATAAATAAATAAATAAATAAAATAAATAAAAACACTTAAATATACTGGCGTTTTTCAAGCCTCTAGTTTCTTTAGCTTTGAACTGTCCAATTTATGTGACCTTTGGCTAGCTTTTGAAAATATGCTCTCAACACTTAGTTCACCACTGAGATCCAATTTGTGATACACAGAGGGAACTCTAGGAGTCCATTTATATGACAGATAGAAACATGTCCTTTTTCAAAGTTCACTGAATATCACTTTAAGAACCTAATAGGGGGAAGGTAGCTTTCAAAATATCTTCAGAGCCTCAAAAACTCAGCTAACTCTATTGAAAATTAGAAGACTGTAGATAGCTGATTTCCCCAACTTTACTCAAATGCACAGAGTCAACTTTGTATATTTCATGTATTCAGTGTACATTGCTAGCTTTTAAAAGTGTGTATTTTTAGTGTGATTTTAGATCAACTGTAATTAACCTCTTTTTAAATGTTTTTTAAAATGTTTACTTTATAATCTTCTATTGAAATAAAGTCAATAACTAGAGATAGTGCATTAACATATCCAAGATAATTGAGAAACAAACAGATTTATATATGCCACATCCCTCAAGAATCAACTATATTTTGAAATAACTTTTGCCAAGAAAATTTTTTAAAACTCCACATTCCCTCCGTAATTAATGAAGTTAGTTATGTCCCCTCTTCTCCAATATGGGCCTGTGTGCAATCACATTGGATTTAAAAAAGACTCTTTCTATAATCAAGCACTTTATAGTATCAGACCTAAGGCATCTTTATGAATAAAGCATGCATGAGCAACAATGTTGGGAATTACGTGTGGTCAATATGAAGTCTTTGTAGCACTATGAGAAAGGTTCTTCCTCAGCCGTGAACTGGTGAGGTGAATAATTCAAGTAAGAATTGACATTGTTGGAGGCCAAAATGCTGAAACATCTCTTGATTAGAATTATAAGAACATGAGAGATTTTTGGAGAGAGAATAAAGGTCATTTGGTCCATCAAGGCATATCCTTTTTAGTACTCCATTTCCCCAAGGATGGCATCTAATTGTTTCTTGAATGACATCCCTGCTTTTTGCCTCAACAACTTTGCCTGCAGGCTCTTCTAAGCATTAATTATTCTCCACATGAAAAGGTACTTTCTGAAATATGTGGTGAATTTATTTTTTAATTTCCATTTATGTCTGTTTGTCCTATAATCTGTATTAGAATGGAAATAATAATTTGGGTTGACATTATCTGTGGCAGTTAAGACTTTATATGCTTCAAATCAGACAGCTCCAACTCTGTCCTTAATATTATATGCCCAGATTTATGGTCCTAACAACCAGCACTGCATAGCAAACAGTGGTAGGGGTCCCAGTGAGAACATTTAATACTTTGAAAATTCATAATCCCTCAAGTATATATCTTTTCTTTGTAAAATAGAGATGGGTACTTACTAAAAATAACTGAAAAGTAAATGAATTCATTGGTGTATTCCCTATCACTTGCATATATACATATATATACATGTATTTTTATATACACATTTTTTACCCAAGATCAAATAATTATTTCATATTTGACTAAATATTTACAAAATATAAAACATAATCACAACTTACACAAATTTAGAAATATGCATGTAAAATACATAGTATTTTCAAGTTAACTGAAAGCAAAAAAAATGCTATTATTCTGTAGACACAAAGAAATCTGAAAACTCATTTTTTCTAAACAGCAACTAACACCTTTTTAATTTTTGTTTTTTGAAATGTTAGGAAGGGGAAATAATTACTTTTACAATACACGTCTCCCTTTTATAACATTAACTAAATTTTAGAAGATCAATTATTCTGTTGCAATGACACTAGTTAACATCTTACTTAGGCCAAATGTTGTAATGAAATCTCCATGACAAAGACAGATCCAGAGTGAGTGGTAATCCAGGAGAGCCAGATAGTTAAACCAATCATTGCTTGACATTACGCTGACCACACTGATTGGTTCTAGTTGATCCATTTAGATCAATGTTCCAAAGTTTGTTCTGACTTGTGAAAAACAATTATTTGTCTTCCCTTACATAGGAAGGAGGAAATACGTGGCTTCAACTGGTGTCAGCAAATTGCCAATTATAAAATAATCTAAGACATGTGCAAATGTGAAAGAGAGCCCTCCCAAAGTGGGAACTGAAGCCCTGGAGACCAATCGAAATTTCCATTTTTCAGTTACAGACCAGAGAAATTTGTTTCAACTCTTTTAGTTTAGGTGTCATTAACTGCAAATGAAAGCATTCAAGCTGGTAATCTAAATTTCATTTTTAAATTAAAATATATCATTTTTGTGTTTATATAATGTTTATGTGCTTCACATCTGTGTGAGTCTAGATATTCATAGTTATGTCATAAACTATTTTTAAGGATCATGATAAAATTATGAATAATTAAGATACTCCAATGGCAACAGTTTAAAGGTAGGCAACACACACACGCACACACACACACATAGATATATGCTGGAAAAGAGATAGATGGACTAAGGAGCCTATGAACATGGTCTACTGGCTGGTCCTGGCAGCATACCTACCTCAACAGTAGCTAGTAGAAACATCAAATCTAATTTAAACTCCCCCCCCCCCTCGCTTTTTCAGTTATTACAGTATGGTCAATACCAGCACAGTTACCCAAAATAAACTTATCCACGGGATTGACCATTCTTTAAAATATCCTGAAATAGAATGTCAGTTTAGATTTCTCACTTACATGTTACTTCTGAAAAAAAAAAGGACATAGGTGAAGAAAAAATTCTTTTACTATTATTATTGCTTTCAGGGCCCTTGTCATTAGTTTTTATTGTCACAAAAGTAGAAGAAAGTTTCATATGATCATGAGAGATAGTTTAATCACAAAGGAAGAGGAAAGTTATGACAAGAGAAGTCTTTTTCTTTTATCACAAGAGCAGCAGGAGTCTCCCTTTATCCTGAGAAAAGGGAATCTCTTTTCCCATTTCTCTTTTTGAAACACCTTTTGGAATAGAGGATCATAAATTTTAGGAAGGAAGAATTGATTCTGAGACAATTTAGAATTTTTAGGCTTATTTTCTAATTTGAAAAAGTTGTTTAACTTCTAAGATTGCTTTTTCAACTATAAAAATCATCCTAATGTATTAAACCCTAATGGCCAAGGAATTAGAAAAATTAAAATAGAAAAATATAGTGATTCATAAATTTGTTTATTCATTCCTGTGATTCCTTGAGTGCTGCAGAACATTCTTTGGGCACTTGGTTACTGGAGATAAGACAATATAAAATTAAAGTATGCAATATGTGCAATGTAAGACAATGTGAAACTTTAGAGTAAGAAGAACTCTTGAAATTTAGTCAACAGTCATTAGATTGAAATGACAAGTGAAAATTGACTTTTTAGTGGTAAACTATACATTTCTTATCACACTATGTACACACTGTTCAAACTATCCTACTTCTGATTAATTTTATATTACCCATCAATTATGACTTTATTTGTAGTTAACAAAAAATGGTAAGTAGTAACAGGACTGCTGAGGACATTCTCAAACTTATATATTCCTTTTTATGACAAATTATACTATTTTTCTAAATCATTTTCGTAATAGAAAAACTGAATTCAATACATTTTCACCATGCCAGCTATTCAAATACACAGTTGAATTGATCTTGCATTTTCAAAATAGTTTAAATAAATTTTTGCTATAGTAATGAAGCATAGAGTAGAAATAAACATGCACACTTCTAAAGATTTAAATATTACATATATTATTCAGCCATTTTTCAATGGCTAGCAATTTCATATAGTTAATAAACACCTATTAGCTATATTAACATAGTTAATAGAAAGACTTTTTATTTTTGCTAATATGTTTGGAAAAGCCAAAAGTCATGAGTATGATTAGAAAATTATATGAATCCTTGCTTTTAATAATTCAATCTAAACAACTGATTTATATTATTTGAAGTAAATGAAGATATGCTTGCCCTTTAGGTGTTAATTATTTCAGCAAAAGTATAAATTCTTGACTTACAATGAAGCATAAAGATTACTGTTCTAACATGAGCTTCATGCTTACCACATACCACAGTTACTCGAATAAATGACACCAGATTTCTTTTTTTTTATTTTTTTATTTTTTATTTTTTTGACACCAGATTTCTAAAGCAAATAATTCCCTGTGAGTAAATTGCACTTTGGCTTGACACTGCCTCCCACAGAAGTGGGTATATCTCTTGCCAGTCTCTTCCTTCCCCATGATCTATCCGTTTTCAACAAACACATTTAACAGCTGTGGATACAAACAGGCACATTTGGCAAAAGTAGGAACCAGATGCCAAAATCTGAATGTATGTTCTATTCAAAGCATCCGGCCCTGTTGCTAACTCCTTGGTTCACCGCTGTTGGCTCCCTCTCTTAATCATCTACTGGCAGGCAACAGAGGCGCATCTGGGGATATTGTCGAGGTGACGTAGCTGTGCTCTGGCTACCTTGTGAGTTGCAACCATTTTGAGGTAGCTTCCTATTTCTAAGAATGTTTTGAAAAAACTATTATGAAATATGTTATACATTATGACATATATTTATATTTTTATACTATATGAAATACACACACACACACACACACACACACACACATACTGTTATGAAACACTAAAAGAGCTCATTGAAAATAAAATTCCCAAATTTAAGACTTTCAAATTTCTGCCTGGGAGCAAGACACTGTTATCTGAAATAGTTAAAACACATCCTTACAAAGTATGTGTGAACAAATGTAAGGTACAAATTAATAGTGAAATCTGCATGATAAATGACTTTAGCTTCCTAGGCAGAGGATTTGTTGTAGCTCAGATTCTCTTATGCCTGAGGCTAGCTTGCATGTGTGGAGTTTATTTGGAATTTGAGACCAGAGAGCAGAAGGGAGGAACAAAGTAGTGAGGTGAGGTGGGAAGGGGCAGGTAGTTAAATAGGGAAGTAGGAAATCCAACAGTAAGGTAGGCATCTCTTGATTTTTGCTGGATCCCATGGTACACACTCTGGGGATGCTCCTGAAATATTTTTTTCAGAGATACATATCTGAGGGAGGAAAAGGGGAAACATTGATTTTTATTCCCCCATCTGAGAATTATTTCCTGCTTTCCTGTGCCACTTAGAAATTTTGGAGTTGTGCATGTGAGAATGTTGACTAGATTACTGTGGTCTCCTCATTGTGTGTAAGAGAAGAAAGGAGTATTTCACATGGCACGAGCTTGTGTCAAGGCATTGTTAAATTACACCCAAAGTTGCTGGATTCTGGAATCTAAGGTGGAACTTATGAGATTTGAGTTGGTAAATAAGCAGTAACAAATACACAGCTACTATTTCCTTAGCTTTCTACATACATTGTCACATTAATGTTCACAATAACTCTAAAAGTAGATATTCTTATCATTATGCTTCTATTTTATAGTTGAAACTAAGGATGTAGAAAAGTAAGGCAGTTTTCCCAGGATCATTCAGATAGAGAGGCCCAAAACTAGAATTTGACCTATTTCTGGATGCTGTACAAGATTCAGTCCCTGTTAACAGAGGCTCTTATCTACCAGTGACTTAAAGATCTGTTCCTCAGCACAGATGAAATGCTTTGTTCATTCCAGGTGATAGAAGGTCTGCCAGAGTTGCTACACTTGAAAATTACTCCCTAATGCTGACTCCCTAATGCTCATGCCTCATTCTCATCTATCACCCCTGCTCAGTTGACCTTCATTTTTTTAAACAAGATTCTATTTATTTTTTGAGAGAGAGAGAGAGAGAGAGAGCGAGCAGGGAGAGGGGCAAAGGGAGAGGGAGAGAATTCCAGGCAGACTGTACTGAGTGCAGAGCCTAGGCAGGGCTTGACTTTCCCAGGACTCTGAGGTCATGACCTGAGCCAAAAGTAAGAGTCAGACACTTACCCAACTGAGTCATCCAGGTGCCCATTAGGTGACCTTCCTATAGTGTCTCCTAGCTCCTCCCTCTGCCCCTAGGCCCTGACCCATTCACATAGTCACTTTCTTAGGGTTCTCAAAAAAAGAATTGGTAAATAAATCATAGCAAAACCTAACCAAACAGATTAAATATTTTTTTTCTTTCAACAGTATTGAAATAACCAGTTATTCTTCAAAGGAATTATGGGTGCTGTTCAGTCACTGGAAAAGGAACACTGAAGAAAAATAGACCAAGAAAAGGAACGAAATCATCTATATTACAACCTACCATCATTTTATGTGTAGAAGAATAACCAATTTCTACAAACTATCCCTTTATGGTTTGGTTAAATTTAAGGTCAGAAGCAAGAAAATAATATGAGTGAATTAAATGTGCATTGGTTAACATAGATAATTTAAAATAAAATGCAGATATACACAGAAGTATATGGAAGACAACAGTTATTTTGAGTCTTACCTAGAGGAAAAAGAGTTTGCATTTCATAGGCAGAAGTGAAATCAATCTAAGTCCTCAAAGAGGAGTATGGGAGTATATAGCATTTGAAAAAGAAAATCTTTGGGCAGCCCTGGTGGCCCAGCGGTTTAGCCCTGCCTTAAGCCCAGGGCATGATTCTGGAGACCTGGGATTGAGTCCCACATCAGGCTCCCTGCATGGAGCCTGCTTCTCCCTCTGCCTGTGTCTCTGCCTCTCTCTCTCTCTCTGTGTGTGTGTGTGTCTCATGAATAAATAAATAAAATCTAAAAAAAAAAAAAAGAAAAGAAAATCCTAATAGCTATGTTAAGGTCTGGTGTGAATCGAAAAATCAAATTACTAAAATAAAAGAAATAAAATAGCTGATTTCTATAAAGTGAAATATGAGTTGATAAGGGATCCAGATTTATTAAGGACAAAATTACCAAGATTTATTGATGGGAAAAGTTATGAAATACATGTATATATGTGACTCTAAGTCACATATTAGAGCATCAAGATTTACTTAGAGTGATAGAGACATTAGATAGGACTGACAATTTCTAGGAAAATACATGATGGATGCTACTTTATTAAGAGAAAGAAAAAAGAGACTAGAAATGGCTGATTCCGGTAGAAAAATAAATATAAAAAGAGTTTTATTTTTTTATTTTTATTTTTTTTATAAAAAGAGTTTTAGATAGAATGTTGATCATACTACAAGCCTTCAAATGTTTTTCTAGTTAACAATTAAAGGGGAAAAGGTAGTAATGAATGAGACATAAGGTTGCCAGAAATTGAATAGAGGAATCGGGGACATTATCAATATAGAAAAAATAGTGGTGTTGGCATCCAGTCCTGCCAAAAATCCCCCCAAAATATGGAAAAAAAATCTTTAGTGTGAAGTAATTTAGATCATAGAATGATTCCAGTGACAAAGAAAGAGCACCAAAATTTAAGAGATGAGGCAGGCATATAGACAAATGCAATGGAATGCTATATCAAGTTAATCTTACCTTAACCAGGAAATATGATTCATCTTTAAATCTCTCAGAGTTGATGGAGGAGGGGCAAGATGGCGGCAGAGTAGGGTCTCCAAGTCACTTGTCCTCAACAAATTACCTAGAAAACATTCAAATCAGCCTGAAAATCTACGAATTCAGCCTGAGATTTAAAGAGAGACCAGCTGGAACGCTACATTGAGAAGAGTCCGCGCTTCTATCAAGGTAGGAAGACGGGGAAAAAGGAATAAAGACACAAAAGACCTCCAAGGGGGAGGGGCCCCGCGAGGAGCCGGGCTGAGGCCGGGGCGAGTGTCCCCAGGACAGGAGAGCCCCGTCCCGGAGGAGCAGGAGCTGCACCAACCTTCCCCGCGGAAAGGCCTCCCGGGGAATTGGAGCAGGATCCCCAGAAAGGCGGGGATGCCCTCGGGCTCCCTGGGACAGTAACAGAGGAACTGCGCCCCGGAGAGTGCGCCGAGCTCCCTAAGGGCTGCAGCGCTCGGCGGGACCCGGAGCAGCTCGGAGGGGCTCGGGCGGCGGCTCCGCGGAGGGGGCTGCGGGGCTCCGGGAACAGCTCGGCGGCGGCGGCTCGGGCGGAGGAAGAAGCTCCGCGGAGGGGGCGGCGCGGATCCGGGAACAGCTCGGAGGGGCTCGGGCGGCGGCTCCGCGGAGGGGGCTGCGCGGCCCCGGGAACAGCTCAGCGGCGGCGGCTCGGGCGGAGGAAGAAGCTCCGCGGAGGGGGCGGCGCGGCTCCGGGAACAGCTCGGCAGCGGCGGCTCGGGCGGAGGAAGAACCTCAGCCCGGAGGGGGCGGCGCGACTCCGGGAACAGCTCGGAGGGGCTCGGGCGGCGGCTCCGCGGAGGAGGCTGCACCGCCGGGAGCGCGAATCCAACAGCGCAGGCTCCGGAGCACAGGGCGCCGGGACACAGCCCAGGATCCGGCCTCCCCCCGGGACAGGCAGAGGCCAGGAGGGCCCAGGACAGCGAGGACGCTCCTGCCTGGAACTGAGCAGATCAGCGGCCCCGCCCCGGAGCCTCCAGGCCCTGCAGACGGAGAGCCCCGGAGCTACTGCGGGGGCTGACTCCAGGGTCCCAGAGCTTCCCCCGCCACTGTGGCTTCCTCACGAGGTGAACAACCCCCACTGAGCCCTGCACCAGGCAGGGGCAGAGCAGCTCCCCCAAGTGCTAACACCTGAGAATCAGCACAGCAGGCCCCTCCCCCAGAAGACCAGCTAGAGGGACAAGTTCCAAGGGAAGTCAAGGGACTTAAAGAACACAGAATCGGAAGATACTCCCCCGTGTTTTTTTTGTTTTGTTTTTTTTTGTTTTGTTTTGTTTTGTGCTTTGTTTTTTTTTTTTTTCTCTCTTTCTTCTTGATTTCTGATTGCGTCCCCCACCCCCCCCTTTTTTTCTTTTTTCTCCTTTCTTTTTCTTCTCTTTCCCCCCCCTTTTTTTTCTTCTTTCTCTTTTTTCTTTTTCTCTTTTATTTCCTTCTCTCTCTTTTTCTCCTTTTCCCAATACAACTTGGTTTTGGCCACTCTGCACTGAGCAAAATGACTAGAAGGAAAACCTCACCTCAAAAAAAAGAATCAGAAACAGCCCTCTCTCCCACAGAGTTACAAAATATGGATTACAATTCAATGTCAGAAAGCCAATTCAGAAGCACTATTATACAGCTACTGGTGGCTCTAGAAAAAACCATAAAGGACTCAAGAGACTTCATGACTGCAGAATTGAGATCCAATCAGGCAGAAATTAAAAATCAATTAAATGAGATACAATCCAAGCTAGAAGTCCTAACGACGAGGCTTGACGAGGTGGAAGAACGAGTGAGTGACATAGAAGACAAGCTGATGGCAAAGAGGGAAACTGAGGAAAAAAGAGACAGGCAATTAAAAGACCATGAGGATAGATTAAGGGAAATAAATGACAGCCTGAGGAAGAAAAACCTACGTTTAATTGGGGTTCCCGAGGGCGCCGAAAGGGCCAGAGGGCCAGAATATGTATTTGAACAAATCCTAGCTGAAAACTTTCCGAATCTGGGAAGGGAAAGAGGCATTCAGATCCAGGAAATAGAGAGATCCCCCCCTAAAATCAACAAAACCCGATCAACACCTCGACATTTAATAGTGAAGCTTGCAAATTCCAAAGATAAGGAGACGATCCTTAAAGCAGCAAGAGAAAAAAAGTCCCTGACTTTTATGGGGAGGAATATTAGGGTAACAGCAGACCTCTCCACAGAGACCTGGCAGGCCAGAAAGGGCTGGCAGGATATATTCAGGGTCCTAAATGAGAAGAACATGCAACCAAGAATACTCTATCCAGCAAGGCTTTCATTCAAAATGGAAGGAGAGATAAAGAGCCTCCAAGACAGGCAGGAACTGAAAGAATATGTAACCTCCAAACCAGCTCTGCAAGAAATTTTAAGGGGGACTCTTAAAACTCCCCTTTAAGAAGAAGTTCAGTGGAACAATCCACAAAAACAAGGACTGAATAGATATGATGACACTAAACTCATATCTATCAATAGTAACTCTGAACGTGAATGGGCTTAATGACCCCATCAAAAGGCGCAGGGTTTCAGACTGGATTAAAAAGCAGGACCCATCTATTTGCTGTCTACAAGAGACTCATTTTAGACAGAAGGACACCTACAACCTGAAAATAAAAGGTTGGAGAACCATTTACCATTCAAATGGTCCTCAAAAGAAAGCAGGGGTAGCCATCCTTATATCAGATAAATTAAAATTTACCCTGAAGACTATAGTGAGAGATGAAGAGGGACACTATCTCATACTCAAAGGATCTATCCAACAAGAAGACTTAACAATTCTCAATATATATGCCCCAAATGTGGGAGCTGCCAAATATTTAAACCAATTAATAACCAAACTGAAGAAATACTTTGATAATAATACACTTATACTTGGTGATTTCAATCTAGCTCTTTCTATACTAGATAGGTCTTCTAAGCACAACATATCCAAAGAAACGAGAGCTTTAAATGATACACTGGACCAGATGGATTTCACAGATATCTACAGAACTTTACATCCAAACTCAACTGAATACACATTCTTCTCAAGTGCACATGGAACTTTCTCCAGAATAGACCACATACTGGGTCACAAATCGGGTCTGAACCGATACCAAAAGATCGGGATAGTCCCCTGTATATTCTCAGACCATAATGCCTTGAAATTAGAACTTAATCACAACAAGAAGTTTGGAAGGACCACAAACACATGGAGGTTAAGGACCATCCTGCTAAAAGATGAAAAGGTCAACCAGGAAATTAAGGAAGAATTGAGAAGATTCATGGAAACTAATGAGAATGAAGATACAACCGTTCAAAATCTTTGGGACGCAGCAAAAGCAGTCCTGAGGGGGAAATACATCGCAATACAAGCATCCATTCAAAAACTGGAAAGAACTCAAATTCAAAAGCTCACCTTACACATAAAGGAACTAGAGAAAAAGCAACAAATGGACCCCACCCCCAGCAGAAGAAGACAGTTAATTAAAATTCGAGCAGAACTAAATGATATCGAGACCAAAAGAACTGTGGAACAGATCAACAGAACCAGGAGTTGGTTCTTTGAAAGAATTAATAAGATAGATAAACCATTAGCCAACCTTATTAAAAAGAAGAGAGAGAAGACTCAAATTAATAAAATCATGAATGAGAAAGGAGAGATCACTACCAACACCAAGGAAATACAAACGATTCTAAAAACATATTATGAACAGCTGTATGCCAATAAATTAGGAAATCTAGAAGAAATGGATGCATTCCTGGAAAGCCACAAACTACCAAAACTGGAGCAGGAAGAAATAGGAAACCTGAACAGGCCAATAACCAGGGAGGAAATTGAAGCAGTCATCAAAAACCTCCCGAGACACAAGACTCCAGGGCCAGATGGCTTCCCAGGGGAATTCTATCAAACGTTTAAAGAAGAAATCATACCTATTCTACTAAAGCTGTTTGGAAAGATAGAAAGAGATGGAGTACTGCCAAATTCGTTCTATGAGGCCAGCATCACCTTAATTCCGAAACCAGACAAAGACCCCACCAAAAAGGAGAATTACAGACCAATATCCCTGATGAACATGGATGCAAAAATTCTCAACAAGATACTAGCCAATAGGATCCAACAACACATTAAGAAAATTATTCACCATGACCAAGTAGGATTTATCCCTGGGACACAAGGCTGGTTCAACACTCGTAAAACCATCAATGTGATTCATCATATCAGCAAGAGAAAAACCAAGAACCATATGATCCTCTCATTGGATGCAGAGAAAGCATTTGACAAAATACAGCATCCATTCCTGATCAAAACCCTTCAGAGTGTTGGGATAGAGGGAACTTTCCTCGACATCTTAAAAGCCATTTACGAAAAGCCCACAGCAAATATCATTCTCAATGGGGAAGCACTGGGAGCCTTTCCCCTAAGATCAGGAACAAGACAGGGATGTCCACTCTCACCACTGCTGTTCAACATAGTTCTGGAAGTCCTCGCCTCAGCAATCAGACAACAAAAAGACATTAAAGGCATTCAAATTGGCAAAGAAGAAGTCAAACTCTCCCTCTTCGCCGATGACATGATACTCTACATAGAAAACCCAAAAGCCTCCACCCCAAGATTGCTAGAACTCATACAGCAATTTGGTAGCGTGGCAGGATACAAAATCAATGCCCAGAAATCAATGGCATTTCTATACACTAACAATGAGACTGAAGAAAGAGAAATTAAGGAGTCAATCCCATTTACAATTGCACCCAAAAGCATAAGATACCTAGGAATAAACCTTACCAAGGAGGTGAAGGATCTATACCCTAAAAACTATAGAACACTTCTGAAAGAAATTGAGGAAGACACAAAGAGATGGAAAAATATTCCATGCTCATGGATTGGCAGAATTAATATTGTGAAAATGTCAATGTTACCCAGGGCAATTTACACGTTTAATGCAATCCCTATCAAAATACCATGGACTTTCTTCAGAGAGTTAGAACAAATTATTTTAAGATTTGTGTGGAATCAGAAAAGACCCCGAATAGCCAGGGGGGTTTTAAAAAAGAAAACCATAGCTGGGGGCATCACAATGCCAGATTTCAGGTTGTACTACAAAGCTGTGGTCATCAAGACAGTGTGGTACTGGCACAAAAATAGACACATAGATCAATGGAACAGAATAGAGAACCCAGAAGTGGACCCTGAAATGTATGGTCATCTAATATTCGATAAAGGAGGAAAGACTATCCATTGGAAGAAAGACAGTCTCTTCAATAAATGGTGTTGGGAAAATTGGACATCCACATGCAGAAGAATGAAACTGGACCACTCTCTTTCACCATACACAAAGATAAACTCAAAATGGATGAGAGATCTAAATGTGAGACAAGAGTCCATCAAAATCCTAGAGGAGAACACAGGCAACACCCTTTTTGAACTCGGCCACAGTAACTTCTTGCAAGATACATCCACAAAGGCAAAAGAAACAAAAGCAAAAATGAACTATTGGGACTTCATCAAGATAAGAAGCTTTTGCACAGCAAAGGATACAGTCAAAAAAACTAAAAGACAACCTACAGAATGGGAGAGGATATTTGCAAACGACATATCAGATAAAGGGCTAGTTTCCAAAATCTATAAAGAACTTATTAAACTCAACACCAAAGAAACAAACAATCCAATCATGAAATGGGCAAAAGACATGAAGAGAAATCTCACAGAGGAAGACATGGACATGGCCAACATGCACATGAGAAAATGCTCTGCATCACTTGCCATCAGGGAAATACAAATCAAAACCACAATGAGATACCACCTCACACCAGTGAGAATGGGGAAAATTAACAAGGCAGGAAACAACAAATGTTGGAGAGGATGCGGAGAAAAGGGAACCCTCTTACACTGTTGGTGGGAATGTGAACTGGTGCAGCCACTCTGGAAAACTGTGTGGAGGTTCCTCAAAGAGTTAAAAATAGACCTGCCCTACGACCCAGCAATTGCACTGTTGGGGATTTACCCCAAAGATTCAGATGCAACGAAACGTCGGGACACCTGCACCCCGATGTTTCTATCAGCAATGGCCACAATAGCCAAACTGTGGAAGGAGCCTCGGTGTCCATCGAAAGATGAATGGATAAAGAAGATGTGGTTTATGTATACAATGGAATATTACTCAGCGATTAGAAACGACAAATACCCACCATTTGCTTCAACGTGGATGGAACTGGAGGGTATTATGCTGAGTGAAATAAGTCAATCGGAGAAGGACAAGCAGTGTATGTTCTCATTCATTTGGGGAATATAAATAATAGTGAAAGGGAATATAAAGGAAGGGAGAAGAAATGTTGGGAAATATCAGGAAGGGAGACAGAACATAAAGACTCCTAACTCGGGGAAACGAACTAGGGGTGGTGGAAGGGGGGAGGAGGGCGGGTGTTGGAGGGGAATGGGTGACGGGCACTGAGGTGGACACTTGACGGGATGAGCACTGGGTGTTTTTCTGTATGTTGGTAAATTGAACACCAATAAAAATTAATTAAAAAAAAAATAAATCTCTCAGAGTTCATTGTAGTGATAGTTGAATACAGAAAATTATTAGGTAGAGTAAAATGTTTTTACTGAAACATTATAAAGTGAGCAAAATAAATGAAATATCTACTGTACTTCTGAAGGATGACCATGAAATTTTAATGCACTATAAGATTAATAATATAGCTCAATAAGATTGATATATTAAAATATATAATCTATTAATACTTAAGGAGTAGTATTTTTTTAAATTTTAATTTTTATAGTAGTATTTTTTTAATTTTATTTATTTATTCATGAGAGACACAGAGAGAGAAGCAGAGACATTGGCAGAGGGAAAAGTATGCTCCCGATGAGGAGCCCGATGTGGGATGCAATCCCAGAACCCCGGGATCACAGCCTAAGCCAGAGGCAGACATCTAACCACTGAGATACCCAGGTGCCCCAAGGAATTTTAGTAGTTTGTCAGATAAACATGCAAGTCCTTTAGTTGTAGACTTCAAAATTTTAACTTCTACACCAATGAATATAAGATACATAATTATGTACGTAGTCCATTTTGCTAAGTAACATGCCTACATGCATTTGAATAGATTTTTATCTAGTGAAAGAACTAACAGCATGACAGCTATTCACTGCCTCCTATGAATTTGAAAAACGGTATTGATGGTCTAAGACATGCATTTTTATTGTTGTTCAGTCAGAACTTGAAATATACTAAGAATTCCAGGACTCTGAGAAGTATTCTGAGAAGGCAGAATATATTATTTTAACATTTGAAGCAACTAATAAAAATGTCTATTCTAAACTGACATTCAAGTTTATTAATATATTAATAAGGGCAGCAATATGTTGTCATTTCTTCCTTACAGCCATGAGGAATTATTTCAAATATGAAGCTACATATTATTGATTGAGAAACTTAATATATAATAATTAAAGATTTCACATGTAAAAAATAAGATGTTCATCAGTTCAAACCAAAATCTCTTTAATATGGTTAAAATTTTAATTTACTAATCATGTATGTGATATGCTTAAGAAGCATGGCGTTCAGAACTATATATGTTAAATACTTCACTTAAGAATTTTATTATGAGGGCAGCCCTGGTGGCTCAGCGGTTTAGTGCCGCCTTCAGCCCAAGGCATGAACCTGGAGACCCGGGATCAAGTCCCACGTTGGGCTCCCCACATGGAACCTGCTGCTCCCTCTGCCTATGTCTCTGCCTCTCTCTCTCTATTATGTCTCCCATGAATAAATAAATAAAATCTTAAAAAAAAAAAAAAGAATTTGATTATGAGGGACAACTGGGTGGCATAGTGGTTGAGCATCTGCCTTCAGCCTAGGGCATGATCCTGGGGTTCCAGGATCAAGTCCCGCATTGGGCTCCCTGCATGGAGTCTGCTTCTCTTTCTGCCCGTGTCTCTGCCTCTCTCTTCTCTCATGAATAAATAAATAAAATATTTTAAAAAAAGATTTTAATTATGACCATGAATGCCTTTTTTATTTTAAAAGGTAAAGTTATTTTAACACACGCAATAGAGCAATGTCCACTCGTTGAATCATTTTTTTGTTTTTGTATTTTAATGATAAAGTTATAGGTGGTTGCAAGCAATATTTTTGCAATTTTAAAATTGAAAACTTTTACTTTACGAATACTAAATGGCCAAGAACTAAACATGAAGAGATGAAAAAAAGAGCAGCAGATGGGGAGGATGTGAAGCCAACCATACTTAAGAAGCCGAAACCAATTAGAAAGGTATCACTGAAAGCTATTCTACAGAGCCGACCAAAAATGGAGAGCAAGTATAATAATAAAATGCCATGGTTGATAGCTCCTAAGGCCTGTGGAATGTCAAGAAGCAGTACGAGTGTAATGTTAGCACCTTACTAAGCAATTTATGAGTAATTCAATGGAAGACTGTTTCTGTTTTTGGAGATGAAAATAATCGATCGAAACGAGAAAAGTCAAATCGAAATGAAAATAATCGAATCGAAACGAAAATAATCGAATCGAAAAGAAACGAACTGAATCGATAATATCAAATTGAATCGAAAATAATAAAATCGAATTGAAAAAAAATCAAAACGAAAATAATCAAATAGAAACAAAAATAATTGAATCGAAACGACAAAAGTCAAATCGAAATGAAAATAATCGAATCGAAACGAAAATAATTGAATCAAAAAGAAACGAATTGAATCGAATCGAAAAAAATCAAATCGAATCGAAATTAACCAAACTGAAACGAGAGAAATCAAATCGAATCGAAAATAATCGAATCGAATCAAAAATACACAAATCGAAATGAAAATAATCGAATCGAATCGAAAAAATTCGAATCAAAAAGAAACGAATTGAATCGATTCGAAAAAATCAAATAGAATAGAAAATAAACAAATCGAAACGAAAATAATCAATCGAAACGAAAATAAATGAATCGAAATGAAAAAAATCAAGAAGTGAAAAAATCGAAACGAATCAAAAATAATCAAATCGTATCAAAAATAATCAAATCGAATCGAAAATAATCAAATAGAAACGAAAATAATCGAATCGAATCAAAAATAATCAAATCGAAACGAAAATAATTGAATCGAATCGAAAATACTCGAATCGAAACGAAAATAATCTAATAGAAATGAAAATAATTGATCGAAACGAGAAAGTCGAATCGAAATGATAATAATCGAATCGAAATGAAAATAATTGAATCCAAACGAAAAAAATCGAATCAAAACGAAAATAATCGAATCGAAAAGAAAAAATCGAATCAAATAGCATCAAATCGAAAAAAATCGAATCGAATCGAATTGAAAAAATAGAATCGAAACGAAAATAAACGAATCGAAACAATAATAATCGAAACGAAAATAAATGAATCGAAACGAAAAAAATCATGTAGAAGCGAAAAAAATCGAATCGAATTGAAAATAATCAAGTTGAATCGAAATTAATCGAATCGAATCGAGAATAAACAAATAGAAATGAAAATAATCGAATCGAAATGAGAAAAGTCAAATTGAAATGAAAATAATCGAATCGAAACGAAAATAATCGAATCGAAAAGAAACAAATTGAATTGAATCAAATAATATCAAATCGAATCGAAATAATCAAACCGAATTGAAAATAATCAAATTGAAATGAGAAAACTCAAATCGAATCGAAAATAATTGAATCAAATCGAAAATAAACAAATCTAACTGAAAGTAATCGAAGCAAATCGAAAAAATTCGAATCGAAAAGAAACGAATTGAATCGAATCGAAAAAAATCAAATAGAATCGAAAATAATCAAATCAAAACGAAAGTAATCAATCAAAACGAAAATAATCGAATCGAAACCAAAATAATCAAATGGACATGAAAATAATCGAATCGAAAATACTCAAATCGAAACTAAAATAATCAAATCGAACAGAAAAAAATCAAATCGAATACAAAATAATAGAATCGAAACGAAAATATTCGAATCGAAACCAAAATAATCATATCGACATGAAAATAATTGAATCGAATCGAAAATAAATCGAAACTAAAATAATCGAATCGAATCGAAAATAATTGAATATAAACGAAAATATCCGAATCGAAACGAAAATAATTGAATCGAAACGTAAATCAAATCGAAGTGAAAATAAACGAATCGATTTAAAAATTCGAATTGAAACGAAAATAATAGAATCGAATCAAAAATAATCGAGTTGAAACGAAAATAATTGAGTTGAAACAAAAATAATCCAATCGAAATGAAAATCGAATCAAAACGAAAATAATCGAATGGAATAAAAAGAATACAATCAAAAGAAAAATAATCAAATCGAAATGAAAAAAATGGAATGGAATCGAATCGAATTGAAGAAAATCAAATCGCATCCAATCGATAAATATCGAATGGAATGGAATTGAATCAAAACGAAAATAATCGAATCAAAACGAAGATAATTGAATCGAATAAAAACATAATCGAAACGAAAATAAGCGAATCGAAACGAAAAAAATCGCATCAAAACGAAAATAATCGAATCGAAACCAAAATAATCAATCAAAATGAAAATAATCAAATCGAATCAAAAATAATCACATCAAAACGAAAATAAACGAATCGAATCAAAAAAATTCGAATCGAAAAGAAACGAATTGAATCGAATCAAAAAAATCAAATCGAATAGAAAATAATCGAATTGAAATGAAAAAAATCAAGTAGAGGCGAAAATAATCTAATCGAAACCAAAATAATTAAATGGAAATGAAAATAACCGAATCGAATCGAAAAAAATCAAATCGAATCGAAAATAATCAAATCGAATCGGAAATAATGGAATCGAAACCAAAATAATCAAATCGATATGAAAATAATCTAATCGAATCGAAAATAATCAAATCGAAACCAAAATAATCGAATCGAATCGAAAAAAATCAAATCGAATAGAAAATAATCGAATCGAAATGAAAAAAATCAAGTAGAAGCGAAAATAATTAAATCGAATCGAAAATAATCTAATCGAAATAAAAATAATCAAATCGAAACGAAAATAATCAAATAGAAACGAAAATAATTGAATCAAAAAGAAGCGAATTGAATTGAATCGAAAAAAATCAAATCGAATCGAAAATAATCAAATCGAAATGAGAAAAATCAAATCGAATCAAAAATAATTGAATCGAATCTAAAATAAACAAATCTAACTGAAAATAATCAAATTGAATCGAAAAAATTCGAATCGAAAAGAAACGAATTGAATCGAATCGAAAAAAATCAAATCGAATCGAAAATAATCAAATCGAAATGAAAATAATCAATTGAAATGAAAATAATCGAATCGAAACCAAAATATTCAAATCCACATGAAAATAATTGATCGAATCGAAAATAATCAAGTCGAAACTAAAATAATCGAATCGAATTGAAAATAATCAAATCGAATAGAAAATAATCGAATCGAAATGAAAATAATCGAAACGAAAATCTAATCAAATTAAAAATAATCAAATCGAAACGAATATAATCTATTCGAATAGAAAATAATCAAATCGAAACGAAAATAACCGAATCGAAATTAAAATAATTGAATCGAAACGAAAATAAATAAAACGACAATCGAATTGAAACGGAAAAAAATCAAATTGAAACAAAAATAATCGAATCGAAAAGAAAAAAATCCAATCGAATACCATCGAATCGAAAAAATCGATTCGAATTGAATCGAAAATATCGAATCGAAACGAAAATAAATGAATCAAAACAATAATGATTGAATCGAAACGAAAATAAATGAATCGAAACGAAAAAATCATGTAGAAGCGAAAAAAATCAAATCAAAAATAATCAAATCAAAAATAATCAAATAGAAATGAAAATAATCGAATCGAGATGAGAAAAGTCAAATCGAAATGAAAATAATCGAAACGAAAATAATCGAATCGAAAAGAAAATAAACGGATCGAATCGAAAAAATTCGAATTGAAAAGAAATGAATTGAATCGACATGAAAATAATCGAATCAGATAGAAAATAGTCGAATCGAAACGTAAAAATTCGAATCAAAAAGAAACGAATTAAATCGACATGAAAATAATCAAATCGAATAGAAAATAATCGAATCGAAACAAAAATAATGAATCGAAACGAGAAAAATCGAATTGAAAAGAAAATAATCGAATCGAATCGAAAAAATTCGAATCGAAAAGAAACGAATTGAATCGACATGAAAATAATCGAATCGAATAGAAAATAATCGAATCGAAACGAAAATAATCAATCGATACAAAAATAATCGAATCGAAACCAAAATAATCAAATCCACATGAAAATAATCGAATCGAATCAAAAATAATCAAATCGAAACTAAAATAATCGAATCGAATCGAAAATAATCAAATTGAATAGGAAATAATCGAATCGAAATGAAAAAAATCAAGTAGAAGCGAAAATAATCGAGTTGAAACCAAAATAATTAAATCGACATGAAAATAATCGAATCGAAATAATAAAATAGAAACGAAAATAATCGAATCAAATCGAAAATAACCGAATCAAAACGAAAATATTCGAGTCGCAACCAAAATAATCGAATCGACATGAAAATAATCGAATCGAAACGAAAATAATCGGATGGAATAAAAAGAATAGAATTTAAACAAAAATAATCAAATCGAAATAAAAAAAAGGAATCGAATCGAATCTAAGAAAATCAAATCTCATCGAATCAATAGAAACCGAATGGAATGGAATCGAATCGAATCGAAAAAAATCGAATCAAAATGAAAATAATCGAATCGAAATGAAGATAATCGAGTTGAATAAAAACATAATCGAAACGAAAATAATCGAATCGAAACAAAAAAGTCGCATCAAAACGAAAATAATCGAAACCAAAATAATCACACAACATAAAATAATCGAATTGAATCGAAAATAATCACATCGAAACGAAAATAATCAGATAGAATCAAACGTAATCAAATTGAAACCAAAATAATCGAATCAAATCAACAATAATCGAGTCGAATCGAAAATAATCAAAGAGAAATGAAAATAATCGAATCGAATTGAAAATAATCAAATCGAATAGAAAATAATCAAATCGAAACGAAAATAATCAATCGAAATGAAAATCAAATCGAAGCCAAAATAATCAAATCCACATGAAAAAAATCAAATCGAATCGAAAATAATCAAATCGAAACTAAAATCATATCGACATGAAAAAAATCAAATCGAATCGAAAATAATCAAATCGAAACTAAAATCAAATCGACATGAAAAAAATCAAATCGAATCGAAAATAATCAAATCGAAACAAAAATAATCAAATTGAATCGAAAATAATCAAATCGAATCGAAAATAATCGAAACGAAAATAATTGAAACGAAACCAAAATAATCAAATCGACATGAAAATAATGGAATCGAATTGAAAGTAATCAAATAGTAACTAAAATAATCGAATTGCATAGAAAATGATGAAATCGAAACGAAAATAATCAATCGAAATGAAAATCAAATCGAAAACAAAATAATCAAATCGACATGAAAAAAATCAAATCGAATAGAAAATAATCGAATCAAAACAAAAATAATCAAAACGAGAAAAATCGAATCGAAAAGAAAATAATCGGATCGAATCGAAAAAATTCGAATTGAAAAGAAACGAATTGAATCGACATGAAAATAATCGAATCGAATAGAAAATAATCGAATTGAAACGAAAATAATCAAATAGAAACGAAAATAATCGAATCGAAAAGAAACAAATTGAATTGAATCGAAAAAAATCAAATCGAATTGAAAATAATCAAATCGAAATGAGAAAAATCGAATCGAATCAAAAATAATTGAATCGAATCTAAAATAAACAAATCTAACTGAAAATAATCAAATCGAATCGAAAAAATTCGAATAGAAAAGAAACGAATTGAATCGACATGAAAATAATCGAATCGAATAGAAAATAATCGAATCGAAACGAAGATAATCAATCGATACAAAAATAATCGAATCGAAACCAAAATAATCAAATCCACATGAAAATAATCGAATCGAATCGAAAATAATCAAATCGAAACTAAAATAATCGAATCGAATCGAAAATAATCAAATTGAATAGGAAATAATCGAATCGAAATGAAAAAAATCAAGTAGAAGCGAAAATAATCGAGTTGAAACCAAAATAATTAAATCGACATGAAAATAATCGAATCGAAATAATAAAATAGAAACGAAAATAATCGAATCGATAATAACCGAATCGAAATGAAAATTATCGAGTCGCAACCAAAATAATCGAATCGACATGAAAATAATCGAATCAAAATGAAAATAATCGAATGGTATAAAAAGAATAGAATCTAAACAAAAATAATCAAATCGAAATGAAAAAAATGGAATCGAATCGAATCGAATCTAAGAAAATCAAATCGCATCGAATCGAAAAAAATCGAATCGAAACGAAAATAATCGAATCGAAATGAAGATAATCGAATCGAATAAAAACATAATCGAAACGAAAATTATCGAATCGAAACAAAAAAATCGCATCAAAACGAAAATAATCGAATCAAAACCAAAATAATCACACAAAATGAAAATTATCGAATCGAATCGAAAATAATCACATCGAAACGAAAATAATTGGATAGAATCAAAAGTAATCAAATCGAATAGAAAATAATCAAATCGAAACGAAAATAATCAATCGAAACGAAAATAATCAAATCGAAACCAAAATAATCAAGTCGAGATGAAAATAATCGAATCGAATCGAAAATAATCAAATCGAAACTAAAAAAATCGAATCGAATCGAAAAAAAATCAAATCGAATAGAAAATAATCGAATCGAAATGAAAAAAATCAAGTAGAAGCGAAAATAATTAAATGGAATCGAAAATAATCGAATCGATATGAAAATAATCAAATCGAAACTAAAATCGAATCGAATCGAAAATAAATCGAAACGAAAATAATCAAATCGAATCGAAAATAATCAATCGAAACCAAAATAATCGAAACGAAACCAAAATAATCACATCAACATGAAAATCATGGAATCGAATCGAAAGTAATCAAATAGAAACTAAAATAATCGAATCGAATAGAAAACGATCAAATCGAATAGAAAATAATCAATCCAAATGAAAATAATCGAATCAAAACCAAAATGATCAAATCGACATGAAAATAACCAAACGAAATGCTGTGGAAGCGAACTGTACAGGCAGTCAGGATGCGGGAGGGACAGGCCATGAGCTCAACTCTCAGACGTGTGTGAGCTGTGCAGGCCGACGTGTGCTGGACACTTACTTACTGATGGGAGCTAGGACCGAGCTACACTCTCATTGAAGAAGGACATTTGCGATCTCTGCATTGAACTCAGATACACGAAGTAGAGTCCTGTCGCTTCCACATGCTTTTCACACAACCTCTTCCGGCACCTCACATAAATAAAAAATCTTTAAAAAAAATGAAAGAAGGTGTTCTTGATGTGCTCATAGTTTTAATTAAACATGAATCAAGTGACCTTTTGGCTCCTTGACATGCAGGATTCTATGTATTCAACATATAAATATTACACAGATGTTGACATGTAAATATTACAAATAGAAGGAGAGCTAAAGAGAAAAAAATGTGATTTAACAAGAGAAAGGGGATCCCTGGGTGGCGCAGTGGTTTAGCACCTGCTTTTGGCCCAGGGCGCGATCCTGGAGACTCGGGATCGAATCCCACGTCAGGCTCCGAGTGCATGGAGCCTGCTTCTCCCTCTGCCTATGTCTCTGCCTCTCTCTCTCTCTTTCTCTGTGTGACTATCATAAAAAAAAATAATAATAAAATAAAATAATAAGAAAAAATTTAACAAGAGAAAGGCAGTAGGTAAAAAGAAGAAAAAAACAAGTAACACAGAATACAAACCCAAAGTGAATGTACTATAAATATATTGAAGATCTTAATACCATCAATATTGCATAAATGTAAATATTAGGCTAAAAGTATTAGGTCTAGTAAAGATGAACTTTATTGGGGTTAGCTCAATCAAATATTTAGAAATTAAGATGTCAATTTATGTTAAGAGGATCCCCCCAAAATGCCAAATATCTGAATTATTAAAATGATATAAATATGTACTATAAAGTACATCTCAACTGTGAAGATCTTTTACCTTTAAATATAATAAAAGAGGGATCCCTGGGTGGCGCAGCGGTTTGGCGCCTGCCTTTGGCCCAGGGCGCGATCCTGGAGACCCGGGATCGAGTCCCACGTCAGGCTCCGAGTGCATGGAGCCTGCTTCTCCCTCTGCCTGTGTCTCTGCCTCTCTCTCTCTGTGACTATCATAAATAAATTAAAAAAAATTTTTTTAAAAAAATAAATAAATATAATAAAAGAAGGACAACAGAAAGAAATTTTAGTATATAATACAGTTCTTCCTCATTATATGGTAATGGAATTACTTTATATGAGAATCTGTGTGACATCCTATATGTAACCTCTGTTCTACCTTTATCTGTTCTATCTTTATGAACTTCTTGGTAGTTTCACTTATTAAAAGATTCTAACAGTATTTAGCTCTCTCTAAAGGGACCTTTGAGACCAAAATGGTTGCAACAGAATCTTTCTTTCTGTAAAAGATACCATAAAACAATTAAATGTTACTTGAGTCCTCACTGAAAACCATTCTCACTAAAACTAATGATTCCCTATGTCAATATTAAAATCTATTTTTTAACCTCATTTTGGACTTATAAAAATATTAAAATATATTTCAATATCTCATACTGAATATCTAGCAGTAGCCACAAGGAAAAATAGCACAAATTTAATACTATTATACTAAAATACATTTTATCTTTATACTTCAATGTTTTAATATTAATAACAGATTCTATACTGCTTTATATTTTTTCGTATTTAATCATCTCAACATCCTTGTAAAAATAGTACAGATTTATTTTAAAAATAAGGAGAAAAGCTCATGGAATAAAATATTTTGTCAGATGAACATGCATCCATTTCTTCTATATTTTTTTCTCTATAATTCATTATTGTTGTTCAACTTACTTGAGATTATTTTTTTGAAAATGTTTTACACTTCCATAGACAAATTTATGGCAAATAGAAATTATTATTTTGTTCTTTCACTCAATAAAGAGTTTTAAAGTTAAAACAGTATAAAACTGAGCTTCAAGGGAAGAATTCTGTGGCTAAGTAGAATCATGTAAGGACGTACTTAAGAGTAGGTTGTGTGGTTAACTGATATCACCACTCCATTACTTCTATAATTTTTCATGATTTATATTGTCTTCTCCAGATATTTCCAAGCTAGTGAGGAAATTCAGAACACAGTTTCAGGGTAACTACTATGTTTCCTTTTAACTCCCTATAGTTTAACTTCCTTCACATTTTAGGAAGGACAAAGTCTAAGAAAGGCATGTTCAAAGAGAAGACATTGAGGAAAGTTACTCATGGCATTTATAATCTTGCAGATTTATTTTTTTTATGTTCAAAATAAACAGAACCTGGAAAATTACTGAAAAGTACCTATGGGATAAAGTTTGGCATAATTCTAAAAACAGAATGAAAAAAGAAAGAAGGAAAAGAAAGAAAGAAAGAAAGAAAGAAAGAAAGAAAGAAAGAAAGAAAGAAAAGAAAGAAAGAAAGAAAGAAGGAAAGAAGAGAAAAAAAAAGAACAAAGAAGGGAGAAAAGAAAGAAGTCATGTGAATTAGAAATGAAAGAACTAGGAGTAAATTTTTTAAAAAGGAATAAAAACATTTTTTAAAGTGTCCTCCAATATTTAAATACTTTATTAGAAGAGAAAATAGATCAATTATTCATGATTCATGACTATAGTTTTCAGATTAGTGTTTAAAAATTAAGGGGCTACACTTTTTTGACATTACAGAATAGTTAAGGTTGTCTAGAGATAGAATGAGATAGCTTTCTAGGCTTGTTTTCTCATTAATTTGGATGAGGTGGTTTCTAATATCCCTTTCAGTTTTACTATTGCAGTGTTATCTTTTTAAAAACGATTTTCTTTATTTAATAAAGAGAGAGAGAGACCACATGAGCAAGGCAGAGCTACAGGAGAGGGAGAAGCAAACTCCCCTCTGAGGAGTGAATCTGCTGTGGGGCTCCATTCTAGGACTCCAGGATCATGACCTGGCGGAAGGCAGATGCTTAACTATCTGAGCCACCCAGGCACCTTGCACGATATTATCTTCCTCTGGATATTTAGAGTGAGTGTAACATGAGACAACCCACCTGCATACATCTGCTAAGCAGTTTACAACTCCCCGAGATTATCCCCCTCTTTACATTATCCCTGATGAATACTCTTAAAAGTGGAAGTGAATTCAAAACAATCCTAATGCTGTCCCTGATGCCCATACCTCTCTTATTGCAATGTACCACTTTTTACCATTTATTCTGTTTGTTTAGACATTCATTTATTTCCTTGATAGACAGTAAGCACTGCTTATAAATTGTAATTTGGTGGGAAGGATCTTCCATATTGAAATCATTTGGGGTTTTAAAAGGCAAATTCCTGGAATTGATTCTAGAACCACAGGAAGACTTGCCATTATTTTCTGTATGATACACTGAACTTTATTCTTTTAAATGCTTAGTGTTACTAAGCTACTGCTATAAATTCTTTTATTTACCTTTGTGTTTTCCAACTTCTGTCAACTCTTGGCCTAATCATTACTAATACCCAGCCTCAGCCGTACCGAGCTGCTGATTTATTTCTGAATACATCTTCAGGATATCCTCAGACGTCATCGTTCTGGGCAGGCTGATGTTAATCTTGTTATAAACCTTGCTCCCTAGGAGCTATTTTCTGACTGCTTTCTCCTCTTTATGCCTTACTTAGGATACTGTTTCAAAATAGACCAAATGGAAACACACTCTTGCTTGACTGATGCTGTGATCTAGAATATCCTATTACACACTTTATCCATCAAGGTGAACCACACAGCATCTTGAAGATAGCCTAAATCATGCCCACATGTGCTACCTCCCTTTAATTATTCTAATTAAGACTCCTTTTCTTCCAACAAATGACCAGCCCTATACCTAAGACTCTTCTTCGGTGGCCCAGTCCTAATCACAAATATGCAATTTTACTTCTTGCTGTACCCTCAATGAGTGGAAAGCCTGGCTTCTTGTAAAAGATGAGAGAGGGTAGTCCTAGCCTCAGTGAGAGGGGGCATTTAAGGTAACATTATCACAAACCTCAAAACAGTTTGTCCCCTTTTCTTTTCACCTCTCTCCCCCATATGCCTAGACAGGATGAAACAGATGCTCATTAATTCTTAAAATCCCTTTAAACTATATAATGTACACTCTCAGATTAGTGAGATTAAAACACATGGTAGTTATATAATTTATAATGTGTCCAGAATTAATCAATAGATCAACAGCACTATTTGCAAGGTAGGCAGTCAGGCCTGAAGATTTTTTACCAAAAGCCCAAAAAGGAAACACTTCTCAAGTTGCTGTTGGTTATCATGATCTGCGCAAACAAATGGTATTGCTGCACAACGTCAATAGCCCACATTCTACGCCTTGTTTTGCTTTTTAACACTGAGAAGACCAACAGCTGTTACTGATCTAAGAAGAACTAAAGCATTTACAGTAGGTGGTACCACCTGTGCTTTTCTTATTCCACCCTTAAAAATCTGCTACTTTATTTTGGAGCTGATGGAGAATATGGCAGTGACTCAATGTCAGGGGGAGTGAGTAGTCAACTCTGGCTTAGTTCGGATAAGGAGTAACATGACCTTAATAAGTCACAACAATGTGTGTTGATGAATATCTTCTCTTGATTTTGCTTTATCCATTTCAAGAATCTAAGAAAAGACCATAAATAAAAAGGAAATTTGAATTCAGCTGACTTAACTGAACGAAAGATTTACAACCCAGATAAAATGCAAGATTCTATATATATGCAAATAATGATCTTAACTATTTCATGTTTCATTTTAGCTTCTTTACCTTAAACCCTAGAAAAAATACACTTGCCAAGTTACTGCCTACTTGATCCTATAGCTGAGGATTTTTAAATTTAAACAGGTTGTTGGTGAAACATGTCTTCTATTTCCAAGTGAAGTGTTTAAGAGATTATGGAAAATAGAGAATTAACTCAATTGGGGACAAAAATAGCTTCGAAATTTGGTAGCTTGAGTTACCTAGCACTTATATATGAAGTTTCCTCTAAATGCTAAATTTCAAAATGTTATATACAGAATAATTTAAGTCATGTAATACAAAACTTTTGACAAAAGGAAATGTATCGAGTGATACATTTACTTCAACTGAATCAGGGGATCCCTACACAACCATGAGTTGATGTTTCTGCATCTTGGTGTTCTAAATTAATCAATGTTATAGAAATTCAACTAGAATTTAATTGTTCAATGAAAAAAGCGAGGTAATAATCTCTTGTCATTTTTTTTTTTACAACTTTTCACATTTCCCATAGTAAATTGGGGGAGTAATCCCCCATAGTAAATTCCCCATAGTAAATTTCCTGAGTAAATTGTTGCCAATATGGTATATTCTAACCCTGCCTATTTTTAACAACCTTTCTTGCCTTCTGAAGCAAAGAAACAAAAACGAAACCACTCTAGGACAATATATATATATATATATAGCTTGAAAGCATTTCCCTTTAGATGAATTACTTAAAATTCAGCCAAGTACAGACACTGTTTTTTAATTGCTGTTTTAGAAAACATTTGGACCTACCTGGAAATATTAAATATAAGTCTCATTTATAACACTAACAATAGGTTTCATTTATAATCATGAATAGAGTGTCAACTCAAAGAATGGCCCACATTTACTCCATCTGAGTTTTGTTTCTATTATTCACCTCACACTTCTCTGTTAGTTTTTGCTTGCTGTTTTCCAATATAATAATATTAATAAATAATATCATATCCAAATAGTTCTTAATTATGCTAGCACATTCTTTACTGATGGAGTGTTTAGTCAGAATTTTGTGTGTTTTTTTAAATTTTTATTATTTATTCATTCATGAGAGACAGAGAGAGAGGCAGAGACATAAGCAGATGGAGATGCAGGAAGCCCAATGTGGTAATCAATACCGGGATTTGGGGATCATGCCTTAAGCCAAAGGCAGACACTCAACTGTTGAGTCACCAGGTGTCCCATAATTTTGTGTTTTTCTTTCCAATCCAGTGAGACACATTTTCCCCTACAGAACATGTTGGCAACGGTGCTATCACACATACAGAAATCTTATACTATTATTACCACATTATATGTTGGTATTACAGCAATGAATTTGTCTGGATAGCTGTGAAATATTTTTCTCTTATTACTATTTGTCATGTCCAGGGCATAGTCATGATGTTGGTGACACAGTGCTTAGATTCAGACTGCAAAATTTGGGGATTTTCTGAAAAGTGACTCTCACACTGACAGCTGAGACCCATTGCTAGGAATAGAGAACATCTCCCTGAAGGCTACATAGTTACAGTTGTTCTACATTAAGCCACCAGTTACCAATAATTACCCAACGTAAAGAACAAATCCTTCAAGGGTCTTGTTGTTGCTTCAAAAAGAATGCCAGGCTTTCCTTTACTCATCCACAATTAGTTTTGCTAACTTGAAAAGCATATGACAAGTCGACCGATCTATGAACCAGCTGCCATCTGATAGCTCACCTCTGCAAAATGAGAAGGGAGCTGATACCAAGATGCAGATTCATGAAAGACACCCTGAGAAAAATCAATGTGAAATAAAATAAAAGTGGATAAATGAAGTCTGTAATTAAGGACTTAACAGGAAGCATTTACTAGATGGAATAAGTTCCAAATGAAAAATACTTTGAAAAGATAAGTCACAAAACCTGTGCTAAAAAAAATGGTAAAAGATAAAGAGGGCAAAGTACCCAGGAATTTCTATTTTACTACTGATAAGGCCACAAATGAGAATGTTCTGCCCAGAATTAATACAAAATTTAGGTGAATATGTTGGGTTACATCTCAGTCCTCTTGGACTCTTGTCTAAGTTTTTCTTTTTGGCAGACCAGGCTATCAAATTTTAGTAGATGAGTGAAAAATCAAATCATATTTCAGATAGTGAAATGATATGAAAGTGCCTAGCCTGTCTAGTATGGGAAAAGGAAAAGACCATTAATTATAAAGTGAAACCACTTAGCAACTCAAGAATTGTATTTAGGATGCTGAATGTATAGTTGACAATAGTCATCCCTAAGAGCAGAGATCATATAATTTCATCTAGAAACAAGAAAGTAGATGTGCTTACTATACCTACTTACCATGCAATGTACCTACTTGATAACCTTCCATGTACTTATTTGCTTTTTGGCAGTTCATTCAATTAGATAAATTTGTATTAAGTACAAATTGTGTTCAAGGTACCCTTGAATGTCATGAAAGTAGGTAAACATGGTCACAGTTGACATCACCTGTGTCAGTTGGCCTTAGGTTGCCAAATCTATTTTCTCTCTCCTTGAATCTGGGTTGCCCAGATTCCCCTTCAAGGGAATACTTACTGACTAGCTATGAGATATAGTCATTAGAGAGCTTACTGTGATCATTCTGCCTCAGTTAGAAAGAACCATTATTACCTAAAGTCATTCTTTTTCCTAATTTCAGTGCCTGAGCAAGACAGGAGAATAAGAATCTAGTCTTTGTGGTCTAATGCAGGATACTCTGACAGATAAGCCTTACTCTGAAGGTTTCCACATTGGCTGAGACTGTTGGATCTACATGCAGATCAACTTCTTCCTCCACCCAATCCTATTTCCTCTCTTTTTCTTTTATAGATGTTAGTTCATAATAAATAACTTACACCCCAACTACCATCACGGTATCTGCTTCTATGATGCTTGTTCTAGCCAATAAAATGTGGCCACTGTACCAGCTCTGAGACTAGACTTCAAAAAATCTTGCAGACTTTCACTCTGGGAACCCTACCAAGGCATCCTATCAACATGTCATGAGAGGCCAATAAAACAGCAATGAACCATATCAGAGGTCTTCCAAAGCAACAAGAAACCAATCAACCCAGCAGCTCACTGTACACACATAAACAGACGCATTTTAAACTAGAAGAAGAGCCTAGCTGAGCCCAGCCCAAATTGCTAAATAGCAGAATCAGGAGCTAAATAAAAGATTGTTGTTTTAAACCATTAAATCTTTGGGATGATTTTTCATATAGCCAAAGCTATCTTATTATACAAGCATACTTAATATTTCTAAAAAGGCAATTTGTTTGAATTTTGATATTTTTATTATTTTTATAAAGGCCCTATAATAATGAGCATGCAATTATCATTTAGTATAGAGTTATTTTCAGCTCTAGTCACACAGCTCTGTGCTTATTGTGTGGATGCCTGGAAATCCGGCACTGTCTTTCAGCCAAGATAAAGGCATTTACCTTTAGGCATTTACTAATGATTTATCATGTGCTATTTAATACCTGAAACTCCCTTGTGGCTCTTAGGCCCAGTTGGTTTATTGATAGCTTACAACTTGTGTAACCAGTTAGCCTGAATTAATTATGTAAACAGGGTCATGAAAGACCTCACTGGAAACTTTCCAGTTGCTCTCCCCAAATTAGTATTTGTTTTACAAATTTTGGTAATTCAATCTAGAAACAAAATACATCCTTGTGTTCATAGCAAGGCTTAAGGCAGGTGCTTCTGGAAGTTTTGGGGCCCCTAAATCTTGCCTGAAGTCTCTTTTTTTTTTCTGCTTTATAGTATCTTTTGCCCTTATTAAAAGATTTGCATTAATATGCTTTATGGTGACTCTATAAGTCTATTCAATTAACCGATGTGTTGTACTCTGCAGGCTGTGTGTGAGTGTTTAGGTGCTCTTCAAAAATTAAGAACAAGATTTGTGAAATTTTTCTTAGTATAGATCTAAGGAAACCATAGCTGCACAAGATCAAGATCAAAGTTAAATTTGTTTTCTGGTTTTTTTTTTTTTTTTTTGCTTTTTGATAAGGGTCTTTGTGTATGTGTGTTTATGTGGTTACATTTTGTTTGAAATTCTGGTTCTGGAGCAGTGTAAAGAAGTTCAATTACAAAAAAGGGAAAAGAGAAAACATGAAAGTCAGCTTCAAACACAAAAAGTAAACATATATTATTCACAAGTATAAGGACAAGAAAATAGAAAATGATTTAACATTATAATCCAATGACAAGTCAAAAGAAAAATAAAACATTTAATAGAATCAACTTCACACATGACAACAATAGAACATGATTAAAGGATATTAGGGCTGTAAACAGAACACATGCCCAAAGTAATATCTTTTAAATACTGGATATGTTGCCTGAGTATCCCTTGATAAAAATTCCCTGAAGTTGATGATTTAAGGATTCCTGGTGAAATTCAAACATGTTACTAAAATATGGAAACAGCTTATTAATTAAGCAATATATGCCCCAAGACGATGAGCAAAAATATTATTATTTTTGTAAGTTTCCTAGAGAAGAAAGTTCTTGATAAAGTTGATTGTAGCACAAAAGAGTTATGATTAAGTCAGCAAGAATATCTGAAGGTGTAGTGGAATAAAAGGACTAGAGGGTATGCTAGAGCAAAAAGTCCTAGAAACACAGGAGTAATGACTGAGAAAAGAAACACGGAAGATAATGGTTATTTCGACAAAGGAAGTAGTTACTTAATGTGGATCATGGTTTCTTCATAAATGTACAAGGGTTTACATTTACCCCATGGAGGTGTACTACAGCCCCATAGATCTCTTAGAGTATACTACACCTCGAATACTGAGCTGAACATAGTGAAAATACTCAATGGTTTACTGTATCCAACATCCTCCAAGTGCAAAATACTACTAGAGAGTGGCTTAATTCCACTAATATTATGTTACTAAGTATTATGGGTAATAGATTAATGAAACCTTTTATCCTTCTTCATGAGAATTTGACTTTAGGTTAATTTTCTAACTCTGTTCCCCTGGCAACTTAATAAGGTGGTATGTCCTCTATGTTTCTAAGCAACAAAGATTATGATTGAAAATAACCTCTGTTGGCAAATTTAATCTGGACTCAGAGATCTAAAAACTACTAGATAAGAAGCCATAGCTTCTTAGGAGTATGATGATTCTATGCATTATGTCTTGAGAGGCCTCTAGAAGCTATGTCTAAGAAACTGTAACAAAATATATTGGCTCCTATGGAGCATGATACTTTTACCTCATGTCAGATCCTGCACCCACCGGACACACACATCCTCTTCTTGCAAGTAAGTAGTATAGGCCACTGAAATGTGCAGAAAATGAATGCTTGATGTTTCCGTCAAGCATTGGAAACTATATTTTTCATTCTATATCCTCCTCCTTAGTAGTCTGGTATCATATATGGCTTATGAGAGTCTTAGAACCTATTCCTCGATTTGGCAAAATTCCCTGGGTGAGTGTTACACTTCACATGTATGAAGTAATATAGTATGCTAATAAAATATGATCAGTTCATCACTATTTTGAACTTCATCATCTACAAAGGCCAAATGAGGTTACATTCATAAAAACCTGGGGTTAAGAACTGGGGATTGGGAATTCAACACCTTTTGGGGAAACAAAATTCAACCCATAATAGAAACATAACCTTGCAGGACTAAAATCATAAAGGTCAAATATATTGCCTCATTATTTAGGCATCCCTGAATTTTGTCAGGTATTTTTAAAATTAGAAGTAGCATAGAAATAATAGATATTTCCTTCGATCACCATTGCAACTTTCTTCCTTCAAGAGTCAAATGATTTCCTCACAAGATGAGACCAAAATGAAATGAACACTTCCAACCCCTTCTTACCCTCCAAAAGCTTATTCTGATGCACTTTCAAGACATCAAATTCAATAAACATGACAGATATTGAATAAGGAAACTGTATAAGCAGAACATTTAGAAAAATCTGCAATAATTTGTGAGAAGTGTCTATACAAGTGCAAGACACTGGTCTTTTTCACATATTCCATGAGTCAAGCCTTTGTTACAGTATATTTCTGATTTATATACTTGTTAAAGGAGATACAGAGAAATGGGGTACAGTCAGTTGTATGAAATCAGTAAATATTTAAAAGGTGTGAAATAGAATTAAAATGTCAAAGTCAGCTTTATAATTAAAAAAGCAAGTTACAATATGACAAATGACATATTCATTACAATTTGCTTCTCAGAAAACTAGAGGTTACCAATTAAAAACCTAAGTTTAAGTCTCTTATTTAAGTTTTTAACAATAACAAAAGCTGTTAAGGAACTCTTCCAAAAATCATCCAGATATATGTTTTCATCATATTTTCAGTCATAATTTCACTTTTTTAAAGAGATAGTTATATTTGGCTATCAGAAATGCTATCTGAAACATATCCCTAACTTATTTAATGTTACATGTCATTGTTTTCCATTATGATATGCCATAAGGAAATATTTAGTGCCAGGTTGAGTACTCAGGAAAAATTATAAATACACACTTGGCAAAGTTCCTGGGTTAATGATCTATGGGATAAATACCCAAACACCTCACGTTAAGCAAACTATTTAAAATATCTTTGTAGCGAAATTTTAAAAAAATGTTATTGTTAAGAAGATTTATGAAAATCACATGGGATACTACTCAATAATTGTCAAATAAACCACTAAAGTTTACCGTATGCTTTTGCAAAAGATCTACTTGTGTAAAGTTTCTGAGCAAGTTTGTTCCACATTGTGCTAAATTATCATCCTGAAAAAACTCAGAAAGTTCCTCAAATAAATGATTCTATACATATTATGTTTCATTAAAGGTATCCAATATGTCACATAAAGCTATTGCTTTGGACACATATGTTTTAAAAAATACCAAAATGGTAGGAGAACTTAACATTTCTTTCCATATCCACAAAACTTTTCTTTTTTTTCCCATTTTTGAGATATTTGACAAGATTTACTGTAGTATAATATGTCTTAACTCCTACATTGAACTTGAAGCTATTAAAAGTTGCAATAAAGACAGGGTAAGTCCTTACACCTCTTCTAGGTGGACTGGGCTTATTATTATTATGCTGTGAAGGATAACCATGTTAGTCCTCTAGGTTCACATTAGCTTTCTTTCCTCATTTGAAAAGGAACTTGTCTATGCTATTTTTTGATTAACTATCTTCTAATTAATCCTAATAGTCTTTGCACTGCCACTCTGAAAATTCCAAAAATTCTTCAATTTAATCCATGTTTAAGTACCTGTGAGAGAGGAGGGAAGAGCAAGATGGTGGAAGAGTTGGGGCCCTCAACTCACCTGGCCTGACAAACTTACCTAGATAAATTTCAAAACATCCTGAACACCTACTTATTCGACCTGAGATTCAAAGAGAGAATAGCTGGTATGCTACAGAGAGAAAAGTTTTGGCTTTCTAAAAGATAGAAAGGCTAAATAAATAAATAAGAATAAAGTGGGGAGGGGCACTCCGAGGAGCACAGCTCTCACTCAGCCCGGCACCTGGCAGGGGATGGGGCATCTCCCCCAGGCACAGACACCTGAGAATCAGCACAGCAGGCCCCTCCCCCAGGAGACCAGCTGGAAGAACTGGGGAAGAGCAAATTTATTGACCAAGCAGCACTGAAATCTCCATGACTGAGGGAAAATCAAGGGAAAATAGAATCTAGAACTAGAGGGCCCCTTTCCCCCACCTTTTCCATTATGACTCATTTTCATATTAGACTAAAAATTTCCAGTATTTTTTCTCTTTTCCCACCTTAACTATAATATTTTACCACCTCTTCATTTTTAAGTTTTTTCCTTTTTGACTTTCATATTTCTACAATTATATGTCTTAGATGTATTTTTCACTTCTGGATTCCCTTCAACATAATTTAATTTTGGGAGATATATGAGTTATGGGTTTTTGTTTCTTGTTTATTCTGCCTCGTTTTGTTTTACAATGGTGTAAGTTAATACCTTTTAACACACGTCAACATACACCCAGAAACAAGTGGAATAATGTGCTGATTCATTCTGTGAGATTATATTCTCTCTTCCTTCCCATTCTGCGCCCCCCTCTTTTATCTTGTTTTGGTGTTCAAAGTTGGGGCTTTAAATAAGTATTGATGGTATATATAAATTTAGGATAGAGCATCCTCTAACATACAGAACAAAATACACTCAAAACCAAGAGGAATACCCTCTAGGACCCCTCAGGTAGACTACATTATCTCCACTATCATTTATTCACCACCACCATCCCCCGCCCCCCCCCCTTTTTTCTCTTTTTTACTTTCTTTTTCTTATTCTCTGTGGTTTTTGGCCCTTTATTTTTACTAATTTGTTTTAAAATTTGTTTTTCACTTTAGTGATCCTTTTGTTTTATGTTGCTCTGTTTTATTTATTTATTTATTTATTTATTTATTTATTTATTTATTTATTTATTGTCTCTGACCTCTTCGGAATCATCTAGGGTATATTTTACTTAGGGTGTGGTTGATATTTTTGTTTCAACCCACTCATACAGCCACTCTGCACTGGATAAAGTAACTAGAAGGAAGAATTCACCAAAAAAGAAAGAACCAATAACAGAGTTACAGAATTTGGATTTAAATCCAATGTCAAAAAGTCAATTCAGAAGTACAAATACAAAGCTACAGATGGCTCTGGAAAAAAGCCTAAAGGACTCTAGAGACTTTGTTATTGCAGAAGTGAGATCTAATCAGGCCTAAATTAAAAAGAGATTAAATGAGATGCAATCCAAACTGGATTTCCTAACTGCTAGGGTTAATGAGGTGGAAGAGAGAATGGGTGACATAGAAGACAAGTTGATGGTAAGGAAGAAAGCTGAGGAAAAAAGAGAAAAACAATTAAGAGCCAATGAAGAAAGGGTTAGGGAAATAAATGATAGCTTGATAAGGAAGAATTTACATATAATTTGACCCCAGAAGAGACTGAGAGATAGATAGGACCACAAAGTATAAAATTTTTTTTTTAATTTTTATTTATTTATGATAGTCACACAAAGAGAGAGAGAGAGAGAGAGGCAGAGACATAGGCAGAGGGAGAAGCAGGCTCCATGCACCGGGAGCCTGATGTGGGATTCGATCCCAGGTCTCCAGTATCGCGCCCTGGGCCAAAGGCAAGCGCCAAACCACTGCGCCACCCAGGGATCCCAGGACCACAAAGTATATTTGAACAAACCATAGTTGAGAACTTCCCTAATTTGGGGAGGGAAACAAGCATTCAGATCCAAGAGTTAGAGATTCCCCCCACCCCAATCAATACAAACCATTCAACACCTCACATTTAATAGTGAAGCTTGCAAATTTCAAAGATTAAGAGAAAATTCTTTTTTTGATAATAAATTTATTTTAGAGTTAGGAGTTCTTATGTCCTGTCTCCCTTTCTGATTTTTCCCAAACATTTAAGAGAAAGTTCTTAATGCAGCATGAGACAAGAGATTCTTAATTTATATGGGGAGAAATACCAGATTAACAGCAGACCTCTCCACAGAGACCGGTCAGGCCAGAAAGGGCTGGCAGGATATATTCAGGGTCCTAAATAAGAAGACTTTCATTCAGAATAGGAGAGAAAAAGAGCTTCCAGAATAGGCAGAAACTGAAAGACTATGTGACCACCAAACCATCTCTACAATAAATATTAAAGGGGACCCTGTAAAAGAAAGAGGGAGCTCAAGGAAATAATCCACAAAAACAGGGACAGAATAGGTATTACGGTAACACTATAAATTCATATCTTTCAATAGTTACTCTGAATGTGAATGGGCTAAATGATCCCATCAAAAGACACAGGGTATCAGACTGGATAAAAAAGAAAGTCCCATCTATTTTCTGTCTTACAAAAGACTCATTTTAGACCTAAGGACACTTCCAGCCTGTAAATGAAGGAGTGGAAACCATCTACCATTCAGATGCTCCTCAAAGGAAAGCTGGGGTAGCAATCCTCAAATCAGATCAATTAAAGTTTATCCCAAAGACTGTAGTAAGAGATGAAGACAGACACTATATCATACTTAAAGGATCAATCCAGCAAGAAGACCTACCAATCATGAATATGTATGCTCTTAATGTGGGAGATGCCAAGTATATCAATTAATAATGCCAAGTATATCAATTAATAACCAAAGTAAAGAGATACTTAGAAAATAATACACTAGACTCATGGGCCTTGGCGATCCGTGGGGTGCACCTGCGCAGCTGTGGATGCCGCAGGTTTTTGAAACATGAATTGTTCACTCTTCTTGACTGCCCTTTGCTTGTGAATAGCCTCAGCAGCTCCAAAACTCGATGAAAGCTTAAATGCATAATGGTACCAGTGGAAGGCAATGCACAGATTATATGGCATGAATGAAGAAGGATAGAGGAGAGCAGTGTGGGAGAATATGAAAATGACTGAACTGCATAATTGAGAATATAGCCAAGGGAAACATGGCTTCACAATGGCGATGAATACCTTTGGTGACATGACCAATGAAGAATTCAGGCAGGTGATGAATGACTTTCAAAACCAGAAGCACAAGAAAGGGAAAGTGTTCCAAGAACCTATCTTTGCTGAGATCCCCAAATCTGTGGACTGGAGAGAGAAAGGTTACGTAACTCCTGTGCAGAATCAGAGTCAGTGTGGTTCTTGTTGGACTTTTAGTGCAACTGGTGCCCTCAAAAGACAGATGTTCCGGAAAACAGGCAAACTTGTGCCACTGAGTGAGCAGAACCTGGTGGACTGCTCTAAGGCTCAAGGCAATGAGGGCTGCAGTGGTGGCCTGATGGATAACACCTTTCATCATGTTAAAGACAATGGAGGCCTGGATTCAGAGGAATCTTATCCATATCTTGGAAAGGACACAGAGACCTGTAACTACAAGACTGAGTGTTCTGCTGCCAATGACACTGGCTTCATGGACCTCCCTCAATGGGAAAAGACCCTAATGAAGGCAGTGGCAACTCTAGGGCCCATCTCTGTTGCTACTGATGCAGGCACTTCCAGTTCTACAAAGCAGGCATTTAATTTGATCCAGACTGCAGCAGCAAAGATCTAGATCATGGTGTTCGGGTGGCTGGTTATGGCTTTGTAGGAACAGACTCAAATAATAAATTTTGGAATATCAAGAACAGTTGGGGTCCAGAATGGGGCTGGAATGGCTATATAAAAATGGCCTAAGACCAGAACAACCATTGTAGAATTGCCACAGCAACCAACTATCCCATTGTGTGAGCTGATGGACCACAAGATTAGAGGACTTGAGGACAGCATATCTGGAGGAAGTTTATCTTAAAATTGACCAAACTCTTATTGTGTAAGATAAGACACTTGAATCATTGAGAATCCAAGTTGTGATTTGAATTCTGTGACATTTTTATCATTTTCTGTGACATTACCACTACTTTAATTACTGCTATATATGGCTTTATAATGTTGAAGACTTATTACTTAATTCTAAAATTTTTGACTTCTTATTTATTCAAAGGATATATAAACTTTACCTTTTGAAATAAATTTTAATTCAATAAGTAGAGGAAGAAAAAAATAAAATAATACACTAATAGTAGGAGACTTCAACACAGTCCTTGTCAGTAAATATCAGGTAAATATCAGATCTTCTAAGCATGACATCACCAAAGAAACAAGGGCCTTAAATTATACACTGGACCAGATGGATTTCACAGATGTTTACAGAGCTTTCTAACTGAACACAACTGAATACACATTCTTCCCAAGTGCACATGGAACTTTCTCCAGAATAGACCACACACTAGGTCACAAATGAGGTCTCAACCGATACCAAAAGATAGGATTGCCCCCCTGCATATTTTCAGACCACAATGCTTTGAAACTAGAACTCAGTCATAAGAAGAAATTTGGAAGAAATTCAAACACATGGAGGTTAAAGAGCATCCTACTAAAAGTTGAATGGGTCAACCAGGAAATTAGAGAAGAATCTATGGATTCAGGGAAACTAATGAAAATGCAGATACAACCATTCAAAAAATCTGGGATACAGCAAAGAGGTCCCAAGAAGGAAATACATCTCAATACAAGTCTCCTTCAAAAAACTGGAAATAACTCAAATACACAAGCTAAACTTGCACCTAAATGAACTGGAGAAAGAACAGCACATAAAGCCTACACCAAGCAGAAGAGGGGAGATAATAAAGATTCAAGCAGAACTCAATGAAACAGAGACCAGAAGAACTGCAGAACAGATAAAAAAAGAAGAACAGGAGTTGGTTCTTTGAAAGAATTAATAAGATAGATAAACCCTTAGCCAGCCTTATTAAAGAGAAAAAAAAAAACCTCAAGGTAATAAAATCACAAATGAAAGAGGAGGGATCAGAACCATACCAAGGAAATACAAATGATTTTAAAAAACATTTTATGAGCAGCTATAAGCCAATAAATTAGGCAATCTAGAAGAAATGGATGCATTTCTGGAAAAATCACAAATGACCAAAACTAGAACAAAACGAAATAGAAAACCTGAACAGGCCAATAACCAGCAAGGAAATTGAAGCAGTTATCAAAAACCTGCCACGACGCAAAATTCCAGGGCCAGATGGCTTCTGAGGGGAATTCTATCAAATGTTTAAAGAGGAAATAATATTCTACTAAAGCTGTTCTGAAGGATAAAAAGGGATGGAATACTTCAAAATTTGTTCTAACAGGCCAGCATCACCTTGATTCCAAAACCAAAGACCCCACCAAAAAGGACAATTATAGAACAATATCCCTGATGAACATGGATGCAAAATTTCTCAACAAGATACTAGCCAATAGGATCCAACAGTACATTAAGAGGATTATTCACCATGACCAAGTGGGATTTATCCCTGAGATGCAAGGTTGGTTTAACACTCATAAAACAATCAATGTGATAGATCACATCAACAAGAGAAAAAAACAAGAACCATAGGATCCTCTCAATAGATGCAGAGAAAGCATTTGACAAAATACAGCATCCATTCCTGATCAAAACTCTTCACAGTGTAGGGATAGAAGGAACATTCCTCAGCATCTCAAAAGCCATCTATGAAAAGCCCACAGCAAATATCATTCTCCATGGAGAAAAACTGAGAGCCTTTCCCCTAAGATCAGGAACATGACAGGGATGTCCACTCTCGCCATTGCTATTCAACATAGTACTAGAAGTCCTAGCCTCAGGAATCAGACAACAAAAAGAAATAAAAGGCATTTAAACTGACAGAGGAAGGCAAACTCTCCCTCTTTGCACATGACACGTTACTGTGTGTAGAAAACCCAAAAGACACCACCCCAAGATTGCTAGGACTCATACAGCAATTCAGCCATGCGGCAGGAGTCAAAATCAATGCATAGTAATCAGTGGAATTCCTATAAACTAAAATGAGACTGAAAAAAGAGACATCAAGGAGTCAATCCCATTTACAATGGCACCCAAAACCATAAGATACCTAGGAATAAACCTAACCAAAGTGGTAAGGGATTTATGCCCTAAAAACTACAGAACACTTCTGAAAGATTTTGAGGAAGACACAAAGAGATGGAAAAATATTCCATGCTCACGGATTGGAAGAATTAATACTGTGAAAATGTCTATGCTACCCAGGGAAATTTACACATTCAATGCAATCCCTATCAAAATACTATGGACTTTCTTCAGAGAGTTGGAAAAAATCATCTTAAGATTTGTATGGAATCAGCAAAGGGAATATTGAAAAAGAAAACCAGAGCCAGGGGCATCACAATGCTGGATTTCAAGCTGTACTACAAATCTGTGATCCTCAAGACAGCGTAGCATTGGCACAAAAACAGACACATAGGTCAATGGAACAGAAGAGAGAACCTAGAAATGGGCCCTCAACTCTATGGTCAATATTCGACAAAACCAGAAAGAATATCCACAGGAAAAAGGACAGACTCTTCAATAAATGGTGCTGGGAAAATTGGACAGCCATGTGCAGAAGAATGAAACTAGACAATGCTTTTACACCATACACAAAGATAAACTTAAAATGGATGAAAGATCTAAATGTGAGGCGAGAATTCCTCAAAATCCTAGAGGATAACACAGGCAACATCCTTTTTTAACTTGGCCGCAGCAACTTCTTGCAAGATAAATCTATGAAGGCAAAGGAAACAAAAGCAAAAATGAACTATTGAGACTTAATCAAGATAAAAAGCTTCTGCACAGCAAAAGAAACAGTCAACAAAATAAAAGACAACCTACAGAATGGGAGAAGATATTTGCAAGTGACCTATCAGATAAAGGGCTACTATCCGAGATCTATAAAAAACTTATTAAACTCAACAGCAAAGAAACAAACAATCCAATTATGAAATGGGCAAAAGACATAAATAGACATTTCACCAAAGAAGACCTACACATGGCCAATAAGCACATGGGAAAATGCTCTGCATCACTGGCCATCAGGGAAATACAAATCAAAACCACAGTGAGATACCACCTCACACCAGTGAGAAGATTAAGAAGATTAAGAAGATTAAGAAGATAGAAAACAGCAAATGTTGGAGAGGATGTGGAGACAGGGGAACTGTTGGGAACTTGGTGGGAATGTGAACTGGTTCAGCTACTCTGAAAAACAGTGTGGAGGTTCCTCAAAGAGTTAAAAATAGAGCTACCCTACGACTCCGCAATTGCCCTGCTGGGGAGTTACCCCAAAGATACAGATGCAGTGAAAAGCTGAGACACCTGCTCCCCAATGTTTATAGCATCAATGTCCACAACAGCTAAACTGGAATGAGCCATGATGTCCACTGACATATAAATGGATAGAGAAGATGTGATATATATATATATCTAATATGTGATAGATAGATAGATATATAATATGTGATATATATATAATGTGTGTGGAATAATGGAATATTACTCAGCCATTAGAATGGACAAATACCTACCATTTGCTTCAACGTGGATGCGAGGGTATTATGCTGAGTGAAGTAAGTCAATTGGAGAAGGACAATCATTATATGGTTTCACTCATATGGGGAATATAAGAAATAGTGAAAGGGATTATAAGGGAAAGGAGGGAAACTGAGTAGGAAAAAATAGAGAGGGAGACAAACCTTGAGAGAATCCTAACTCTGGGAAATGAACAAAGTAATGCAGAAGCGGAGATGAGTAGGGAGTTGGGGTCACTGGGTGTCAAGCATTGAGGAAGGCACTTGATGGGATCAGCACTGGTTATTATAGTATATGTTGGCAAAAGAAACTTCAATAAAAAATAAATATTAAAAAAGTACCTGTGAGAGATCTCTTATTCTATAAATGCTCTAGTGGGGTAAGAGTATTTTCTCTTCTGGCAGAGGGGCTAACATTGAGGATATTTTTCAATCTATTGTTCTAGGACTTTCAAGAATATGCTCTCTTTTAACTGCCACAGCACAGGACGATATCAGAATTCACATATTCATGACTGTGTGGCTTAGAGCATTAGGTTAATTTCTAAGATCACAGATCTATGGTGAACTGTCACTCATGGATGGCTTGTATCATTTTTTCTGTCCTATGAAGCTGTGTATTTCTATCATTAATTAGCTATGTCATCATAGTAAAGTTACCACACCAATCAGAATTTCATTTTCTTTATTTGTAAAATAAAGGTTGGGGTGGGCAGCTGCTACCTTGTAAATTTTGATACATACAGAGGCTTTATCATCTATTACCTAAAATGAAGCATTTTTTAGAGTGAAAGGGCACTGCTTATAATTATGCCAGAGAACAGGCATACATGAGCGAGCAACGTCGTTCTGAACAAACTTCTAACTGGTGTGTTTTCATGCACTTTTAATCCAATTCAGTACATCTTCCATAGAATAATTATCTGTGGCTTCTCCCTCATCATGGAGTGTAAAATTCAAAAAGGCGAGAACCTTTCTCATTTGGTCACCCCTTTATTCCTAGAACCTAAGACACATGCCTGGAATTTATAAGACAATAGACAATTTTTGTTTTTAATGTCTAAAAGAACGATTAGATGAGTCCACGGTTGTTTGGGAAAATGGATTAATGGTTAAAGGAAGAAGAAAAAAGAAGAGAATAGGTGTTAACCAAATATAACTACATAATACAGAATTTCTAAGTAACAGAGATGGCTATGCAGGAAAACACTGGACTTTGGTACATATTAGTAGAATCTACTCCAGATAATTCCTGTACTATCTTAGCTTACCCTAAGTAGCCATGATTTTTCATAGTAGCCCTTTTCGTCAGCCCTTAGACGTAAGCATATAGAACCTATTAGTTTATTGACAGTCAATATCAGAACTTGAGTCTCCTGATAACCTCCCTGTCCAGAATTTTTCCAATACAACATGCTCAGAACTGATAACAATGCTGCGTACCTATACACATTCTGTAAGTATGTTAATGAACACAGAGTCCTTAATAATTATTAGGACTCTGTTCCTGGAAACGATTTTTGGGTAGATAATGACTTGGGAAACAATTATAATTTAAAGTTAATTAAATAACTAAAATTTCACATATAAAATGATCACGTATTTGATAATACATGTTTAAGACAGATAAGAAAAAATGAAATCTTATGAGAGTTTAACAGCTCCCTCTACAAGATGGAACTCTAGGTGATATTTTGTCTGCCCCGCCTATATATATATATATATACATATATATATATATATATATATGTATATATATATATACACACACACACACACACACATATTCATTCACTCTTTCATTTTAAACATTTCTAGGGAGACAGTCACTTTCAGTAGTTCTTCAGTGATGGTACTTTGCTGGTGTAAACTCCAGGCCAGGCTCCGCCTCTGAGTGGTGACCTCTAACCTGTGCTCCATCTCTGAGGGGTCACAACCTCCTGGCCTTGGTCTCAGAGGGGTGAACACACAGTCTGCAAACCAAGCAAGAAAGATTTCTTTCTGACCCAGCAACAAACTGCTCAAAACTTGCAGCTGAAAACTATGCCAAACCGCATATACAGGTTTTTATACAACTAGAGATTTCTAGTTAAAAACCTAAGTTGAGTCTGTTCTTTAAGCCTATAAAAACTGTTAAGAAAGTTTTCCAAAAATAATCCAAATATATGTTTTAAAAATATAGTCCACTAAAATGTAGATATATATGTGCACATGTATTTATAGGCAGCGATATATATTCCTCCCTAGTGTTCAGATTTTCTATGTAAAAATAATTTAAAAATAAATTACAGGTAAATGCTTCTTAATAAGATGCATATAAGCTGAATTACCCAAGACTTTAAGTTTCACCATCCCAAAGTAATGACATAGGAATTTCTCTACCAATTACTGAAGTTTAAGAAATTCTCATTGAGACGTTTTGTTTTGTTTTCCTACTTCATTTTTGAGTTTTCAGATTTGGGGAACACCTGTTGAATAAGTTTAAGTACATGGATAAGGGGGGGGTGGGGAAAAATGGGAGTAGGGTCCCCAAGTCACCTGCGCTCACCCGACTTACCTAGATAACTTTCAAATCATCCTGAAACCCTATGAATTCTACCTAAGATTTAAAGAGAGAATAGCTGGAATGCTACAGAGAGAAGAGTTTGCACTTCTAACAAGGTAGGAAGCCGAGGGAAGAAAAAATAAAAAAGATTCCAGTGGCGGAGGGGCCCCACAAGGAGCCGGGCTAAGGCCAGGCAGCAAAAGCCTCCAGGACAGGAAAGCCCAGCCTGGAGAAGCAGGAAGTTTAAAAATCTGAACCGAATTCTTTCCAGAGGGGAAGGCGCTCAACAGGGAAACCGGGCAGAACCACAGGAGGGGCAATGGCACCTCCAACTCCCCGGGGTCACTAGGAGAGGAGGGCACCTGGGAGAGAGTGCACCAAAGACCACGGGTTGAGCTCTGTGAAGGGCTGGAGCACGCACCCGGCGGGACCTCGGGAGAAGCTCAGGCAGCGTCTCTGGCTGCAGGAGGCTGCACCCTGCTACCTTCGGGAGCCCGGGCCCCAGGAGTGCAATTCCAGCAGAACAGGCCCGGGGTCCCAGGGGACAAAGCAGACACAGCCCAGGATCCTGTGCTCCTTCTGGGACAGGCAGAGGCAGGGAGGGCAGAGGATAGCAAGGACCCTCCTGCTGCCAGGCACCCCCAGGCTGTGCAGATCAGCACCCCCTGCTCCTGGGAGCATCCAGGCGAGTGCAGACCAGTAGCCGTGGGAGTTACTGGGAGAGCTGACTCCAGAGCTAGAAGGGTGGCCGCACCAGTGTGGTTGTTCCTCCTGGTGTCACCCTGTGCCTGGGACAGAGTGGGGCCACCAGGGAACTGGGGCCTCAGGGGGTAAACAGCTCCCACTGAGCCATGCACACACCTGAGAGTCAGCACAGCAGCCCCTCCCCCACAAGACCAGCTGGAAGGACAGGGGAAGAGCAAGTTTTTGGCCTAGCAGCACTGGAAAGCCCCAGGGAAGTTGAGGGACTTATGGTATATAGAACCAGAGGATACCCCTCCTTGTCTTTTGTTTTTGTTTTTTCTTTTTTTTCTTCCTTTTTTTCCGGTACAATTCATTTTTAGCCACTCTGCACTGAGCAAAATGACTAGAAAGAAGAACTCACCACAAAAGAATCAGAAACAGTACTCTCTGCCACAATTTGATTACAATTTGATGTCAGAAAGCCAATTCAGAAGCACAATTATAAAGCTACTGGTGGCTCTGGAAAAAAGCATAAAGGAATCAAGAGACTACATGACTGCAGAATTTAGATCTAATCAGGCCAAAATTAAAAATCAATTAAATGAGATGCAATCCAAACCGGAGGTCCTAACGATGAAGGTTAATGAGGTAGAAGGAAGAGTGAGTGACATAGAAGACAAGTTGATGGCAAGGAAGGAAGCTGAGGAAAAAAAGAGAAAAACAATTAAAAGACCATGGGGAAAGGTTAAGGGAAATAAATGACAGCCTTAGAAGGAAAAATCTACATATAATTGGGGTTCCAGAGGGCGCCAAAAGGGACAGAGGAACAGAAAGTGTATTTGAAGAAATTATAGTTGAGAACTTCCCTAAGTTGGGGAAGGAAACAGGCATTCAGATCCAGGACATAGAGAGGTTCCCCCCCAAAATCAATAAAAAACATTCAACACCTCAACATTTAATAGTGAAACTTGCAAATTCCAAAGATAAAGAGAAAATCCTTAAAGCAGCAAGAGACTAATTATATGGGGAGAAATATTAAATTAACAGCAGACCCCTCCACAGAGACCTGGCAGGCCAGAAAGGGCTGACAGGATATATTCAGGGTCCTAAGTGAGAAGAACATGCAACCAAGAATACTTTATCCAGCAAGGCTCTCATTCAGAATAGAAGGAGAGATAAAGAGCTTACAAGACAGGCAGGAACTGAAAGAATATGTGACCACCAGACCAGCTCTGCAAGAAATATTAAGAGGGACTCTGTAAAAGAAAGAGGATACCGAAAGATATAACCCACAAAACAGGGCCTGAATAAAATAGGTATTATGATGATACTAAATTCATATCTTTCAATAGTAACTCTGAACATGAATGGGCTTAATGATCCCATCAAAAGACTCAGGGTTTCAGACTGGATAGAAAAGCAAGACCCATCTATTTGCTGTCTACTGGAGACTCATTTTAGACCTAAGGACACGTACAGCCTGAAAATGAAAGGTTGGGGAACCATTTACCATTCAAATGGTCCTCAAAAGAAAGCAGGGTAGCAATCCTCATATCAGATAAATTAGAGTTTATCCCAAAGACTGTAGTAAGAGATGAAGAGGGACACTATATTATACTTAAAGGATCTATTGAACAAGAGGACCTAACAATCATGAATATTTATGCCCGTAATGTGGGAGCTGCCAAGTATACCAATCAACTAATAACCAAAGTCAAGACATAGTTAGATAATAATACACTAATACTGGGAGACTTCAACATGGCACTTTCTGCAAATGACAAATTTTCTAAGCTCAACATCTTCAAAGAAACAAGAACTTTAAATGATACACTGGACTAGATGGATTTCACAGATATTTACAAAACTTTACATCCAAACGCAACTGAATACACATTCTTCTAAGTGCACATGGAAGTATCTCCAGAATAGACCATCTACTGGGTCACAAATCAGGTCTCAAGGGATACCAAAAGACTGGGATTGCCCCCTGCATATTTTCAGATCATAATGCTTTGAAACTTGAACTCAATCACAAGGAGAAATTTGGAAGAAATTCAAACATGTGGAGGTTAAAGAGCATCCTGCTAATAGATGAATGGGTCAACCAGGAAATTAAAGAATAAAAAAGATTCATGGAAACTAATGAGAATGAAGATACAACTATTCAAAACCTTTGAGATACAGCAAAAGCAGTCCTGAGAGGGAAATACATTGCAATACAAGCATCCCTCAAAAAATTGGGAAGAATTCAAATACACAAGCTAACTTTACACCTATAGGAACTGGAGAAAAAACAGCAAATAAAATCTACACCAAGCAGAAGAAGAGAGTTAATAAAGATTCGAGCAGAACTCAATGAAACAGAGACCTGAAGAATTGTAGAACAGATCAACAAAACCAGGAGTTGGTTCTTTGAAAGAATTAATAAGATAGATAAACCCTTAGCTAGCCTTATTAAAAACAAAAGAAAAAAGGCTCTAATTAATAAAATCATGAATGAAAAAGGAGAGATTACAACCATACCGGAAATACAAACGATTTTTAAAACATATTATGAGCAGCCATATGCCAATATTTTAGGCAATCTAGAAGAAATGGAAGCGTTTCTGGAAAACCACAAATTACCAAAACTAGAATGGGAAGAAATAGAAAACCTGCATAAGACAATAACCAGGGAGGAAATTGAAGCAGTCATCGAAAACCTCCCAAGACAGAAAAGTCCAGGGCCAGATGGCTTCCCAGGGGAATTCTATCAAACATTTAAAGAAGGAACAATACCTATTCTACTAAAGCTGTTCTGAATGATAGAAAGGGGTGGAATACTTCCAAACTCATTCTATGAGACCATCATCACCTTAATTTCAAAACCAGACAAAGACTCCACCAAAAAGCACAATTATAGAACAATATCTGATGAACTCAGATGCAAAATTTCTCAACAAGATACTAGCCAATATAATCCAACAGTACATTAAAAGGATTGTTCATCATGACCAAGTGGGATTTATCTGCTGGTTCAACACTCATAAAGCTATCAATGTGATTGATCATATCAACAAGAGAAAAAACAAGAACCATATGATCCTCAATAGATGCAGAGAAAGCATTTGACAAAATACAGCATCTATTCCTGATCAAAACTCTGCAGAGTGTAGGGATAGAGGGCACATTCCTCAGCATCTTAAACGCCATCTATGAAAAGCCCACAGCAAATATCATTCAATGGAAAAACACTGGGAGCCTTTCCACAAGATCAGGAACACAACAGGGATGTCCACTGTCACCACGGCTATTCAACACATAGTACTAGAAGTCCTAGCCTCAGCAATCAGACAACAAAAAGAAATCAAAGGCATTCAAATTGGTAAAGAAGTCAAACTCTCCCTCTTTGCAGACGACATGATACTTACTGTACACAGAAAACCCAGAAGATCCACCCCAAGATTGCTAGAACTCATACAGCAATTCAGTAATGTGGCAGGAGACAAACATCAATGCATAGCAATCAGTGGCATTTCTCTACACTATCAATGAGACTGAAGAAAGAGAAATTAAGGAGTCAATCCCATTTACACTTGCACTCAATAGCATAAGATACCTAGGAATAAACCTAACCAAAGTGGTAAGGGATCTATGCCCTAAAAACTACAGAACACTTCTGAAAGAATTTGAGGAAGACACAAAGAGATGGCAAAATATTCCATGCTCATGGATTGGCAGAATTAATACTGTGAAAATGTCAATGCTACCCAGGGAAATTTACACATTCAATGCAATCCCTATCAAAATACCACGGACTTTCTTCAGAGAGTTGGAAAAAATCATCTTAAGATTTGTATGGAATCAGAAAAGACAGCCGGGGGAATATTGAAAAAGAAAACCAGAGCTGGGGGCATCCCAATGCCGGGTTTCAAGCTGTACTACAAAGCTGTGATCCTCAAGATAGTGTAGTATTGGCACAAAAACAGACACATAGGTCAATGGAACAGAAGAGAGAACCTAGAAATGGGCCCTCAACTCTATGGTCAATATTCGACAAAACCAGAAAGAATATCCACAGGAAAAAGGACAGACTCTTCAATAAATGGTGCTGGGAAAATTGGACAGCCACGTGCAAAAGAATGAAACTAGACAATGCTTTTACACCATACACAAAGATAAACTTAAAATGGATGAAAGATCTAAATGTGAGGCGAGAATTCCTCAAAATCCTAGAGGATAACACAGGCAATACCTTTTTTAACTTGGCCGCAGCAAGTTCGTGCAAGATAAATCTATGAAGGCAAGGGAAACAAAAGCAAAAATGAACAATTTTAATCAAGATAAAAAGCTTCTGCACAGCAAAAGAAATATTCAACAAAATAATAGACAACCTACAGAATGGGAGAAGATATTTGCAAGTGACCTATCAGATAAAGGGCTACTATCCAAGATCTATAAAGAAGTTATTAAATTCAACACCAAAGAAACAAAGAATCCAATCATGAAATGGGCAAAAGACATGAACAGACATTTCACCAAAGAAGACCTACACATGGCCAACAAGCACATGGGAAAATGCTCTGCATCACTTGCCATCAGGGAAATACAAATCAAAACCACAATGAGATACCACCTCATACCAGTGAGAATGGTGAAAATTAACAATACAGGATACAAGAAATGTTGGAGACGATGTGGAGAAAGGGGAACCCTCTTGCACTGTTCTGAAAGTGTGAGCTGGCACAGCCACTTTGGAAAACAGTGTGGAGGTTCCTCAAAGAGTTAAAAATAGAGCTACCCTAGATCCCAGCAATTTCCCTTCTGGGGAGTTACCCCAAAGATACAGATGCAGTGAAAAGCCGAGACACCTGCACCCCAACGTTTATAGTGGCAATGTGCACAATAGTCAAACTGTGGAAGGAGCTTCGTTGTCCATTGAAAGATTAATGATAAAAGAAGATGTGGTATATGCATACAATGGAATATGACTCAGCCATTAGAAATGACAAATACCCACCATTTGCTTCAACATGGATGGAATTGGAGGGTATTATGCTGAGTTAAGTCAGTCAATCAGAGAAGGACAAACATTATATGGTCTCATTCATTTGGGGAATATAAAAAATAGTGAAAAGGGAAAGGAAAGAAAACGAGTGAGAAATATCAGTGAAGGTGACAGAACATGAGAGACTCCTAAGTCTTTGAATCAAACAAGGGGTAGTGGACGGGGAGGTGGGCGGGGGGATGGGATGACTGGGTGATGGGCACGGAGGGGGGCACTTGATGGGATGAGCACTGGGTGTTATGCTATATGTTGTCATATTGAACTCCAATAAAATACATATACATATGTATTATATGTATTTTATACATATAATATTATACATATAATATTTTATATTTTGTTTATTTTATTTTTATATTTATATTTTATATTGTACATATAATATTTTATACATATGTATTATAAGTAATATATATATGTATATGTATGTATGTGTGTGTGTGTGTGTGTATATATATATATATATATATATATATATATATATATATAAATATAAATGTCCCAGGCTTTAAGCAGGATAAAGGCTCTCCTTACTTTATCTGGTGCTATGTGCTCTAATGAAGTAAAATTCTTGGCAATTGGGAATCGTCATATTCTTAAAGCTTTTGAAAGTATCATTTTTATATTTACCAGATGCCTTATAGAGTCCAAATTCTCATAAAGGGAGAAAATAGTCTTCCTTCCTAGTTTTCTTACACACACAAAAGGTACATGGATAAATGTCTAGGAAAACCTTCGACTTATGAATAAATACCTAAGGAAAATTAGAAAAATTCCTAAGTTTGTATCTGACTTTCATCTCATTGGGACCATATAAAAGTCAGTAATTTTAGGTTACTTGGATGACTAGTTAAGTGTCCAACTCTTGGTTTCTGTTCAGGTCATAATACCAATGATTGGGCTCCATGCTCAGCACAAATCTACTTGAGTTTCTTTGCCTCTCTCTCTCTCATTCTCAATCTCTCTCTTTCTGAAAGAAATAAAATCTTTTTAAAAATAATTTTTAAATGTTTTAGATAATAACTCAATTTTCTCAAGCCATAGAAGAACCATCCCAGAGCAAATTAAACTTTAATGTGTATCAATGAATTCCAAGATATATAATATTATGAAAAAAGTATTTCTTCTTATTTCTGGGATTAATCAATGAATAATAAAAGGTACATTTGCCTAATCAATAAACAGAAGCAATTTAGAAAAAAATAGAGACTGATGATTTAAATATAAGCCTCAGTTGCTACAAATACGGTGCAATATGGGTTCTATTACTGAAAGTACCAAAACTGGTCTATAATATATATATTTCATGAAATTCACCTGTAGTATACTCATCCGCAATGATACCCAACTGCTGTCATCCATTTTCTTTGTCTATAATACAGGTGAGTGAAGCTAAGTGATAAGAGATTAGTCATGATAGAAAGGAGGAACTAGAATTAAAGTAAAAGAAAAAGCAAAAGCAAAGCAAAACAACAACAAAATGATGTAAATGGTTCCTTTCTATAGCTTATAAATATTCTCCTCAGGTTAAAATTATTTTTAATACATTGCAAACAGGAGACAATTGTACAAATTCAATTGACAATTTCAATTGAAATGAAAGGATTCAAGGATTTTCATATCCCCTATGTGAAAAGCTGCTTTTCACTTTATTAACTTTTTAGTCAGCATCCTCATCTCTCACCCAAACCCTAACAGCTGATACTCTGAAGTAGAGCCTAATTTTTTTCTTTTTCCCATGGTAACTCATCTCATGTTTTTGACTGCAACTGATTCCATATATGAACAAATAAATGATTTAATAGCCTTTAAATCATTTGACATGTTAAAAAAGATATCATGCAAATCAAAAGTATTATCACCTTTATTTATTTTTTTTTTAATTTTTTAAAAATTTTTTATTTATTTATGATAGTCACAGAGAGAGAGAGAGAGGCAGAGACACAGGCGGAGGGAGAAGCAGGCTCCATGCACCGGGAGCCTGATGTGGGATTCCATCCCGGGTCTCCAGGATTGCGCCCTGGGCCAAAGGCAGGCGCCAAACGGCTGCGCCACCCAGGGATCCCTGCGACACAGTTCAAAGCACAAACCGTCCTTCAGCAGCTCACGTGAAAGCCTGCCAGTAGGCAGCAGAACCAAGTTACCAAAAAAGGCATTAGAAGAAGGAACCGGCCGCCGCCAGAGCCTGTGGTAGTGGTCCCTCGCCAGCCTCCGTGCAGAGCCAGTTTCACTCACCCCGTGGGAGTGGGATGTACCCCCACACTGGTGCCACCTCAACTTTGGGTAGGATATTAAGCCCGATTATGCCACATTCAATTCAAGTGGTTTTTTATTTTTTTATTTTCCTCACAGTCTTCACCACATCCAACTTATTATTCCCATGGTACTACTGTAGCTGGGGGTGCTTATGGGACCCCACACAGGAGTTCCTACCTTCTAACCTCTGTTCAAAGAACATGTGCACCTGCTTCATCCTCTTCCCATATGAGAAAATCCATTTGAACTATTCACACAATTGAACATCTTGGTGCATTAAAAAAAAAAAAAGGTAGAAAAAAGAAAAAAAAGAAAAGAAAAGATAAGAAAAGAAAAGGAAAGAAAAGAAAGGGTGTTTGAGTTTCCCTCTGAAGAAACGAAAAAGAAAAAAAGAAAAAGAAGCAGCAGGGTGTGGTGCGCCGTCCCCTCCCCCACGGGCCCAATCAGTACCTGCTGTGAAGGCGTTTGTGGCCTCTGACGTCCTGGAATCAGGATCCAGGGCAGGACGTCGAGCTTGAGCGCTGCACAGCGGCTGGCACGGACCCGGCCCACACCCGACAGGGGCAGCGCCACGTGGCTGAGGGCGTGGAGGGTCCGCGGCCGCCGTGCGCCAGGCCCCGGGGCCACCGCAGCTCCGCCCGGGCCGACTTCCCCTTCCCGAGGCCGCCTGCAGCTGGTCCAGGACGTTCCCCAGAGCTGGACGCCGTCCTGCAGCCTTTGTCCCCGGCTGCGGCGAGGCCTGTCCACGGGGTCTCCGGGCAGGGCCTGCAGGGCTCCCACGTGCTCGCGGCAGAGGCCTCGCCGCCTGGACGGAGGCCTGGGCCTCGCTGAAGAGCGGGTCGGCTTCCGTCACACACACGGGGACGCGCTCCTGGGCCTCCTCCGCGACGCGGCCCCGCTCCAGCTGGGGCCCACAGACGCCCCCACCACTCGGCTGGGTTCTCAGCCCTCCGCAGAGGACACAGGGGCGACACCCCGGCCGCACCCTCAGCGCTCCGCGGAGGGCATCCGCGTGACCTCATTGCGCACGGCGTACCGGACGTCAGGCGCACGTCACGCACGCACGTCACGCACGCTGGCCGCACGCAGCGCCCCTCCTCGGCGGTGTCCTAGACGTGAGCCGCCGCCTGTCCTGGGTCTCGTCGACACACGAGACGCTCCTGGCGGTCCGGGGGAGAGCGCCCGGGTCTGGGCCGTGGGCCGAAGACGCCAGATCTGGCGGGTCCTCGCGGCGTGTGCGTTCTCCTCAGGGAGGCCGCGCTGCTTGCGTGGGGAGGCCTGGGCAGGCAGAGCACATGCACCTGCCGGCCGGCTCCATGGCACAGGATGACGGGGCGGGTCCTGGATGTGGGGAGCCTCCTCCAGGGCTTCCAGCCAGATCTCCAGGGGCACCTCCCTGCCGTGACAGGACCGGCTCCCTCCATTGTCCAGGGATGCGCTGCACTGTGGGGTGACTGGGCCCCTAGTCAGACCCTCGACCAGTTGGGGCTGCCTGCCCAGATGCTTGGCCTCCACGACACGTTGGACAACTGACGCCCCGTCGAGCTTCCTCAGCTGGGGATGGGAGTGCTCCAAGGCGGCCGTCTTCACCGGAACTAGTCAGCTCCCTCCAGGCCTACTACGTTTCTGCAAGGTACGTTCTCAAAGGATCATCATAAGGATGATTCCCGGGCTTGCTTCAGGGGCAGGTTCTCTTCCTTGGCAGGAGTGCGGTCAGGAGTCTGCATCATGATCATTTCATGATATATACAAATATTGAATCATTATGTGTGCACCTGAAAGCAACATGACGTTACATGTCATGGCTACCTAAACAAAAAGTGATTTTTTACAAACAAACAAAAAAACCCCCACAAAACAGAGAGAGAGGATACAGAAAGGTTTATTACTCATATAATGAAGCCTTCTTAAAAAAAAAAACTGTTATCTCACGAGCAGATCCAAAAGCAGAGCCTGGAGATAACAGATAAAAGAGACCAGTTAGGCTTTTCTTGAAATTAGGGGATCTGCTTGAGTGAATGTTCCCATGAATGGGCCTGGGATTTGCATGGTTGGAACTTCCTACTCGTGCCAAAGGAGGGAGCACCCAGCCTTTCTTATCAGCTTAGCCAGTTGTGGGGCAGATGACACAGGGCTTGAAAACTTTCAGCAGTTAAATGTCAAAGATGAAGTCAGAGTTTGTTAAGATGCCAGAAGACAATGGCCCTTAAGGGCCTTTGCAACCACTGCTTTCTCTCCCATGAATCATCTTTGATCCAGTGTAACAAAATGTGGGTGGTTTCTTGTATTCTGGACTTATGGTGTAAGCTGACGGGACCTTGTTTTAAGTACTTAACATTCTAAATTCAGAGACCCACCGGAAATTGGAATTGTTGAGAGGTGCCGGTTAGAGAAAGGACACACGTTAACCCTGCTCATTCATCCCTACCAATTACTATAGAATGAACATTGGAAAATAATACTATGGTTGACATGTTGCAGAGATTGCTGTTCATGGAAAGCCTTCCCACTTTGGGGACATGGAAGGGGGCTCTATGAATTTTATTTTGAAAGTTTGGTAAAGGCTTCAAGAAGAGGAAACAGTTTTCATTCTTTGTTTATACATGTGCTTGGAACAAGGATTGCTGAAATTCTCCTGTGCTAAATGAACAGAAGGAAGGAGAATTGGAAAGAGAAAAGAAAGAGAGGGGGGAGGGAATGTGTGTATCTGTGCGTATGGGTAAGCTGCAGACATGAGAAGGAGCAGAAACACCTTCTCCAAGTATACAGGGGAAGCATTCTGCAGGGTCCCACGGGACCTCGAAGGGCAAATACAATTGGGGGATATAGCCTTGCCATGACACCTACAGATTTGAGGAGTGAAGGGGCAAAAGGGACATTAAACATTAAAGGAATTCATCAGCTAAGGGTCAGCTGAGAGATGGGGCCAAACCCACAAATGTAAAAATGCCTAGGGGATTCATTTGAACAATGGGCTGAAGCCACAGCCTTCTCCATCACTTGCGTTGAGCTGAAGCAGTGATTTCCCAAGGAGGATGGTTTTGCTCCTCAGAAGATATTTGGCAAAGCCTGAAAACATTTTTGGTTGTCACAGTTCAAGAGTATTGTCTGGTATCCAATAGGTAGAGGACAAGAATGTGGTGAAACATCTTACAATGCACGAGAAATTATTCAGACCAAAATGTCAATAGTGCCAAGAATGAGAAATACTGAGATAGGAGAGAGGTTGGGAGACTAGAGCCCAAATCCCTGGGTCTAAAATCATTTTTAAAGTACCTTCTCTTTATCTTCTAATTCTAAAAATTCTAAGCAACGATAGGAGAAGGGGATCTTATCTTCTTTCTTCTCAACTTTACTTTTCTGTTTTTTTCTGTTGACAGTTTGAAAGTGGATGGATAGCACAAAAAGTTCAGGCAATTCTTTCTTTCTTTCTTTCTTTCTTTCTTTCTTTCTTTCTTTCTTTCTTTCTTTTTTCTTTCTTTTCTTCTTTCTTTCTTTCTTTCTTTCTTTCTTTTTTCTTTCTTTCTTTCTTTCTTTCTTTCTTTCTTTTTCTTTCTTCTTTCTTTCTTTCTTTCTTTCTTTTCTTCTTTCTTTCTTTCTTTCTTTCTTTTTTCTTTCTTTCTTTTTTCTTTCTTTCTTTCTTTTTCTTTCTTTCTTTCTTTTTCTTTCTTCTTTCTTTTTCTTCTTTCTTTCTTTCTTTCTTTCTTTCTTTCTTTCTTTCTTTCTTTCTTTCCTTCCTTCCTTCCTTCCTTCCTTCCTTCCTTCGTTTTTGCATATTTAACCCTTTCATATGTTTCCAAAGCAATTGTATTATTATGTTAAATAACAACTACAGTTTAAAGAAAGAAATCTGTCAAACCAATGGACCATGATAGAGACAGCTGAATCCATCCTGTACAATCGATCACCTGACCCATCTATCTTTATGTTGTGTAGGTGGCCAAAGAAAGATTAAACTTTCATAGGAAGGCCCATTTTGACATTGTGATAAAAAATCACCTAAATATGAAAAGTGTATTAATGTGCTTTTATTATTTTTGTTTTTTAAAGATTTTATTTATTTATTTATGAAAGATACAGAGAGAGAGCAAGAGAGAGGCAGAGACACAGGCAGAGAGAGAAGCAGGCCCCGTGCAGGGAGCCGGAGGTGAGACTCGATCCCGGGACTCCAGGATCAGGCCGTAGGCTGAAGGTGGTGCTAAACTGCTGAGCCACCAGGGCTGCCCCTAATGTGCATTTATTTATGTAATAAACTTGTCAGAAACAGAGAAATGATAAGCTGCCATTGTGAGGCAGCTTGAGGTGGGGGGGTGGCAGAGGCTGGTTTAGAGATAAAGTATTGGAGCTTGAAAGAGAGGATGGGGTTAGAGATAGAAGCATCGCTTACTTGGTGGGAAAGAATTATGCTTTCCCAATGTCTCCAATGAAGATGGTATAAGGAAGGACAGGAAGGTTGAGAATGTAGCTGTGGTAAGGGAACAATTTGCATGTTAAAAAACTGAATGTGGGCAGCCCGGGTGGCTCAGCAGTTTAGCGCCTGCCTTTGGCCCGGGGCGTGATCCTGGAGACCTGGGATCGAGTCCCATGTCAGGCTTCTGCATGGAGCCTGCTTCTCCCTCTGCCTGCGTCTCTGCCTCTCTCTCTCTCTCTCTCTCTGTGTCTCTCATGAATAAATAAATAAAATGTTAAAAAAAATAAAAAACTGAACGTTAGGTCTACATGCAAAAGGCAAAATGCAGAGCAAAAGTTTTACAACAATAGGAGTATATTTTTTCCATCATCAGAGTTTTTTTGTTGTTGTTTTTGTTTTTGTTTTTGGCAGGGAAGATAAGGGTAGCTTAAATTCGTACTATTATTTTATCCCTATTATATGATAGTTACATTTCTAAAACCTGAGTTTTTTTCTTCTTCAGGAGGAGTGGTTGCACAACTAGGTGTGGATTTGGTGTGTCAGCGGAGGAGGGGAGTTCAGGATCTTTCCATGTCGTCATCTGGAACCAGAGCTCTCTAAAGCCTCTGTGTTCCTTTGTTTAAACTAATAGGACTCCAACTTCTTTTAATAAAGGGAAATATAGATGTGACATCCACATTTTTAATTGGAAACTCTAGGTAATTCAGGATTCCAGAAATATTATCAGGGCAGGTAGTTGGACAGGGATTAAGTAAAGTCCAGGACTGGCACAGGTATTTACAGACATTCAGCTATCAGTAGGCTGACATGTCATTGGGGAAAAATTTTTAATTGGTCTGAGTTGCTCATATACTTGGGCTCTGCTTTTTCTTAAATATCTTTGTCTCTGCATAATAACTGTTCAATTCTCATGACTATGCTTTTGCCCTCGTGTTCTGGTTCCAACTCTTTCCTGAAGCTGGAGACCTGTCCTGATCGCCAACCCCCGAATAGCCCTTGCCAGTCCCTTACTCCAATACCACATTTCTGATCCTTAAAACTACCAGCCGAGTAGAGCTAGGTACATGTAGTGATTGGTAATAATGAATTCAAGCTTTCCAAGTGAGTAAGTGAGTGAGTGAGAGAGTGAGTGAGTGAGTGAGTGAGTAAGGGAAAACAAAACATGAAAGAAAACATTTGGTAAAGTTGTCAGTGATTCTTGACCCAAAACTAAGTCTTTTCTAGATCATAAGAGAACAAGTCAGCTTTCATCATTTTGATCCTGCATGCAAAAAACAGAAATGAAATATTTGCAGTGATGTGAGCTGGCTTTGAAATCAGCAAACCTTGGCTCACACCATTCACCAAATTGGCACATTCATTGGAAATGATGTTCAAAGCAGCTTACAGTAGGAATGGGAAAAGCAGCTTTTGCTTCTCTGCAAAAAAAAATATACAACAGAATTTCCTTTGGAATTCACATTCAAGCTTGACATCCTAAGCATGTAAATGTGCAGAAAGATGAAGGTATCCTATATTCGAATTTAATTAAATTAATTTATTTTTAGGCAACTAAGCTGCCTGAAACAGCAGGTGCTGATTATCTAATGAGAAGTGTACTTACCTCACATTTTACAATAGCCCATGGAGTGCCCAATTTCACTATGAAGTACTTCTGTGTAGAGATTCAAAAACAATTAAATCCATGTATTTCACGGTTTGGGGGTGGTTTACTAATAAGATGCCAATAGAGTACATATAGATCCACCTGCAAAAATGCGGCTGGTTTTTGGTGCAGGGGCTTCCCCCTACAGCCTTTTCCTCTCTCCAATTGTCATTAGTCTAGATCTTGCATAGACTCTTATAGTGCTGACCAGTCAAAAAAACAGGGCCTCAAGCTCTTTTCCATCCTCAAGCAAGACAGTTGGTGAAAAAACTGAGATAGTAGATTTTAATGAGAAGAAACCTAAAGACAGGAAAGCTGATGCTGGTAGCAGGGTCTCGAAGGGTAACCTAAAGGCTAAAATGCAGACAGAAGATGAAGCCCCATGGCAGCCAAAACCCTGTCCCAGTCAGAGGAGGGAGGCAGATTTTCTGGATCGGCTCTGTATTCCAGGAAGGCCATGTACAAGGGGAAATATTCAGCAGCCAAATCCAGAGTTGAAAAGCCAAAGGAGAAGTTTCTTGCTCCTGTCAGGGAACTAGTTGTTGGTTACAAGAATGGTGGTACCCAAGTGGTTAAACTTTGCAAAACGCCTGGGTATATTATTCTACTGAAGATGTGCCTGGAAAGCTGTTGAGCCACAGCAAGAAATCTCAGTCAGCATGTGTGCAAACTCTGAGCCAGCATCACTCCCGGCACCATTTTGGTCATCCTCACCCGAAGAGTCAAGAGGGTGGTTTTCCTCAAGCCACTGAGGAGTGACTTGCTGCTTGTAACCTGACCTCTGGCCCTCAATTGAGTTCTGTAGAGAACACACCAGAAATTTGTGAATGCCACTTCCAGCAAAATTGGTGTCAGCAGTGTGAAAATCCCAGGGCATCTCACTGATGCTTGCTTCAAGAAGCTGCACAAGCCCAGATGCCAGGAAGGTGAGGTCTCTGACACAGGGAAAGAGAAATAGGAGATTACAGAACAGCGCAAAGTTAATCAAATTCTGCTACAAATTAAAACTGTTCCTCAGCTTCAAGACTACCTCTGCTCTTCTGTTTTCTCTTACAAATGGAGTTTATCCTCACAACTTGATGTTCTAAATAACTCATCCATTTAAAAAGAATCATGATCTCAAAAAAAAAAAAAAAAGAAAGAAAAACATATGGGCAGTAGAACAGTAAAATTCTGGGATGCTCCTTCTATATCCATTCTCAAAAAAATATATACATTTAAAGATGAGAATTTTAAGTTAATACTATGGGGACAAACCTCAAGGGAAAAAATAGAGGCAGTTCACTACAGGACCATATTCCGCGTGTACCTAGTGTTCAGTGTCGGAAAGGGAATGTCATATCAATAACTTTATTTTAGTCTTTAACCTGCAATTAACAGAACAATGAAGTAGCACAGAAACTCCGCTTGCAGAACACATTCGTCGTGTTTAAAACTGTTATATAATTTCATAATTTGATGCATTTCTCTTGGGATCCTAACATTTGACAAAAAATGTCATTTAACAGATCATCTCTTACATAATATTTATTGTCCCTAAATTTGTTGGTGAATAATTGAGTTATATTTAAATAACTATTTGACCTCACATTTCTGTGGGTAACCCCTAAGAGTTATAATGCTAGTCTAACATTTCTACCCGAATATATGTTAGAGACAGTAACAAGTACAAATAGGGTTAAGCTCAGAAGAAAAATGCACAGAGAAAAATCACATGGAAGAAAATTAAAGACCACAAATACCAGGTGGGATGAATTCACCTTAGTGCAAATATTTTAGGACAAATTTAGAAATGGTCATACTTGACCAAAGGGTAAGTAAGGGTGAATCAGCACAGTGGGCCAGAGCGAATAAAAACAAATGTGATACAATGGCATGCGAATGGGGAAAAAACTGACCTGCTACCATTTTTGATCAGCCCACTCTTCACCAAAAGTAATAAATTCCATTGATCTGGAGAAGGAAGCTTAATATAATCAGTACATTTAAATACCAGGTCAATTTCTGCTTTCTACAACTAAGAAATAACGAAATAAATGAATGACCATAAAAATTATACTAAAATCATCCTTCATATTTATTAACTTAGGCTTACTAATTGCATAATCCTTTATTCCTATTTTAACTACATTAATGGTTTTTGGCATTCTCTTTTTTTCTTATATCAACTTTAAATTTTACATTCTTTTTAAAATTTAGATATTTATATTTTTTCAACTGTATAACTCATCAATTTCATATATTATTTTTGCTTTAATGTCTGCTGTGTTTTGGGAATTATATATGTATACATACTTATGAAAATATATTTGACATATATCGTTTTTTAAATTTTTTATTTATTTATTTGCGCAAGAGAGAGAGGAAGGCTGAAGCAGGCTGAGCAGGGGGCCCAACACCAGACTCAATACTAGGACCCCAGCTGGGACACTGAGATCATGACCTGAGCCAAAGGAGATGCTTAACTAAGCCACCCAGGCACCCCTAACATGCATATTTCTACATGCATATTTCTAATACATATTAGAGAAAGAAGCAAATAGAAACAAGATTAAGTTCATATTATAATTATAAGTAATTTATTTTTCCTTCTTACCCTATTTCTTGTCAATGTCAGGTTTTTAACCTGTAGGATAGTTTTTCTATTTTTAATTTATTTATGCATTTTCAATGCACTTATTCACTTATGTCTATCTTTATTTTTAAAAAATTTCTTCTATTTTATTCCAATAAGATCACTCAATTGTTAGTCACTTGCATTTATTTTAATACATGTATTTATAGTTATAAATTTCCTTGTAAATACTTTTTGTTGTATCTGTTAAATTTTGACGTGTAATAGGTTTTCTTCACTCAAGTCTAATGTGTTTCACAAATTTCTCTTTACACAAATTATGTTTGATAGATTTTTATTGTACAGACCATAAGCCATCTTTATAGCTATCCTCTGTGATTAACTGTTAAATATTTTTCTTAACTTTTACTCACTCTATCAATCTATCATTATATGAAAAAAATATTTTTTAAAAGATTTTATTTATTTATTCATAGACACAGAGAGAGGGGGGCAGAGATACAGGCAGAGGGAGAAGCAGGCTCCATGCAGGGAGCCTGATGTGGGACTCGATCCCAAGTCCTCAGGATCACACCCCAGGCTGCAGGTGGCGCCAAACTGCTGCACCACCAGGGCTGCCCTGAAAAAAAAAATTTTGATGGCATAGATGACTTTCTTCACCCAAATTCTATAAAGTTTTGCTTAATAATTGTGAGATAGCATTGCAAGATTAATATTTTTCATGTTATGAAAAATAATGAAAATGTTTTTCATTTTTTCATCATTATATCTTCTGGATCTTTTTTTTTTTTTTTTGGATTTTGTTTTTGTTTTCTGACCTGTCAGTCAGGTTTTAGTCAAGAAAAGACATTGCATTTGATATATTTAAAGATAGAAGAGTGTTGGAAACCACACAACTGGCATATCTTACATAGCCATTTATCTTGAAGAATTCTGGACTTATTTTTCTTATTCGACTACCTCATCCAAGATTATTTTCCAAGAGAGTCTTTATATGAGTTTAAAATTCCTGAGACTCTGTATGCTTAAATTCTTTTTTTTGTCTTCACTTTTAAACAGTAGTTGCATGGGATAAAAAATATATATATATCTTGACTAGAGTTTCTTTTCCTGCAGCACTGTGAAAATATTCTCCTGCTTACCCAACTATTGCTAATGAGAAAATTGATATAAATCTGTATCTTATTTCTTCATGGATGATTGGCTTTTTCTTTCAGGAAGATTTTATCTTTTAAATCTTTAGTTTTAATATAATGTGTCTATATGAAGAAAATTTAAAATCTATTTTGCATGGCAGCTTCGGAAACCTTTTGATCTGAATTCACTTTTCTTTAACTAGGAAAAACTCTGAGTCGAAGTTCCATGAGTCCATTTCCTTAAATATTTTCTTTCCTGCCATTCTTTTTTTTTTTTTTTAAGTTTTTAAATATATTTATTTGAGAAAGAGAGGGAGAGAGCCCAGGAGCAGGGTGGAGATGCGGAGGCAGAAGGAGAAGTACACTCCCCACTGAGCAGGAAGCCACATGTGGGACTTAATCCTGAGACCACGACCTGAGCAGAACTCAGGCACTTCTCTTTCCTGCCACTTTTGCTTTTGTGTGGAGTCTCTTAATTTAGGTATCACAGCACTTCTGTTTTATCTTATCACCCATACTTTTTTTTAATGTTCTTTTAATATTTCTATTTTTTGTTGCTTCCCAGTGGTCTCTGAAAGATTTTAATCCAATATTCTAATGCTTACATTTATTTTGGGCCCATGCAGAGTATTCAATCCATCCACTAAATTTCTATTTCAGCCTCACTATTTCTCATAGACTTTATTTACAGTTGGCTTTTCTTTATGATTCCTTCTTTCTTAGCTTTACACATATGGTCCTTCATCTCTTTGACAATATTTTTTAGTCTAATTCCAAATTTTTTCTCTCTCTGTTTATTAACTTTGTTTCATCTGTTATAGTCTACTCAGTTTTTCCTTCTCTAAAACTGTGTAGTGCTCAAAGTTTGATTATTACACTTTGTGAGCAAATATTGTCTCAAATATTCCATCAGGTACCTTGGCTCTTAATTTAGACCCTGCTGGAGGAAGTGATGACTAAGAATATTGTGATTATATAATGTATCATCCAAGTCAAGATATTTTTGATGAGAAAGTGTGTTAAAATAATTTAAATCATACATTTTATTGAATAGTTATTTATTGGTGATATGTTTTATTTTACCATGGATCTTCAAAAGTTATTTTCAAAACTATTTTCAAAGATAAGGTTCTTTCTTATTTTTATTTTAAAAATAAAATATAACTGCCTACATTAAATTTTGAAAAATGGGTCATTTTTATTGTTTATTTGAACATTAATTTAAAAGTACCATAAGCAGAATTGCAGAATCATTATTCTTGAAGTGTGTATATTATATATATACTATATCTAATATATATATTTATACATCTATATATAAACTATATATATATAAATATATATAAATGTCCTTAATACAATGGACTTGTTATTTATTTGGAATTTTATTTTAAAAATATGCTCTATTTTTGTAATTTATAAAACTCATATAATCTTCTTCAAACTTTTATTTTATGTTTAAAAAATTAAAAATAATTGTCTTCAATTGATTTTTCTCCTTCAGGTCATAATAGATTTTATTACAATATAATTGATTATTTTCCCTATGCTGCACTTTTCATATGACTGCCTATTCAGCTCATAATATTTTAAATTGAGTAAAGTCTTCCAACAGATGTTGAAATATCCAATAAGCTCAGAGGAAATAATACTAAGTGGAGAAGATTCTCAATTATAATTATTTTTACATTATAAAACGTGTAAATACTTTGTCCCATCATTTTTTGGTCTCCATTCTCAATAAAACTCTTCAAGAAATATTTTTATGAGTTAAAATTTATTAAATAAGTTTTTTTTTTATTTTTTAAGGAATTTTATTTATTTATTTAACAGAGAGAGAACAAGTAGGTAGAGCGGCAGGCAGAAAAAGAGAGAGAAGCAGGCTCTTCACTGAGGAGAGAGCCAGATGCAGGGCTCCATCTCAGGACCCTGGGATCATGACCTGAACCAAAGGCAGACACTTACCAACTGAGCTCCCAGGTAACCCTATAAAATAAGTTTTTAAAGTTTATTATTGTTTTGAATGTTTGGGCAAATATAGATGCTGGAAATTAGAATCCCATTCAAATGCATTCTTTTCCAGTACAGAATGCAAACATAACCAATAAATATAGGAGATACATAAAGAAATTATCCCACAACATGAAGTATTCCAAACCCCAATAATAAAATTTCAAGCTTATATTTGTAAACAGATCAACCTCTCATAGATTAATTGGTACATATTTTTTTCTTATTTTTTAAAGGAATACATTTTAATATCTTTCATTTTGAAAGCTTTTCAATAATTACAATGCAAAACCACTTCCGAAATTTAATTGATAATAAGTAGCAAATAGAAATGACATTTACTGCCATGGCACAGACATTTTTGTAATAATAACAGCTTCATCACTTAATTTTTATTGTTTATTTGCTATAGCTGTGTATACATAGAAATGTTTGTAAATTTTAACAACAAGCTTATATTTAAATTGATAGAGTATTACAATTTGTATGACAAAATTATGAGCTTTGTGTGCATCACCACCAATTCCAAGCACAATTTTATTCCAACGCTTTTGTAATTCAGCAAGAATAATGTTTGTGACATGATGCTGTGCTCTCAGGAAATTAGTATTCTTACAACTGCGAGTAAAAATTTAATATTTAATGTTAAATCCCTAACTCAATATACCATTCAAATTTAATAACTTGGATTAAGACATCAAATAATCATTGTAATTAACTATTTTTCTCTATTTGAAACATCATATGATAGTATAAAATTGGTATCTTTTAAGTGTTTAAAATTCTTCTTTTACTAATGAAGCCAACTCATTGCCTACTATCCCTTCACTTTTTATAAATGCATAAAAAACTTGCAATAAAATATGAGCAGTTTAGAACAGCCGATTTGTTTTAAGTGTATCCATGTTTTACAGAATGATAGCTAAATTCAGATGTCTCACCTTCCATCATCGTATTAATGTAACTACTAAAGCTTGAAGTAAGTGCTAATGTTTTTTCAGCAGTTTTTTTGTTTGTTTTTGGTTTTGCATGTGGCTAATGACATAATCCTGATGACAGATATTAAATATCAACAAATACTTTTGCAAGTTACATGTTCACCCTCAACTTCCTTGAAAACTGCAAATGTAGTACAAAAATTGTTCTTATGCTTGCAACTTTGCTCTTTGAGCTCATTGCTGTGAAAGTGCTGCTTCTACTAGAATTGATCTGTTGGACTCAGGGACTGAACACAAGATAACTATACATGGGGGATCAAAGAAGACATTCTAAACAAATTATGACTTCTAGAGGAAATCCACTCCTTTTGTGATCATAATTTTTATTTTCAACATGTAAGAGAGAGGAAGTTGATTAACCAATCCAGTATTCTCATATATTGTTTTGTTGCTGCCCCTAACATTTTAAACATGTCTTCAAAAAGCAAGAAAGAAAGAAGAAAGAAAGAAAAGAAAAGAAAGTGAAAATCTCTTCCAAGAAATACATTCAGGAACTACTGCCAAGTCTCAAAGTGAATGGAAGAGAGAAAGTACTCTTTATTAGTTCTCTGGGATCTCAAAAGATGTGTCAAAATGCCTTAGTTCTGAAAACTGGATATTTGTGTTTTCTTATTCAACTTGATACTGCCCACTTTGAACTGCCCAGTAAGTGCTGGCACCACAGCCCTGTGTAATTCTTATTCCTTTCACTATAACCAACCATTTTTTTAAAGATTTTATTTATTTATTCATGAAAGACACAGAGAGAGAGCGAGGAAGAGACATAGGCAGAGGGAGAAGCAGGCTCCATGCAGGGAGCCCGATGGGGGACTCAATCCCCGGTCTCCAGGATCACGCCCTGGGCCAAAGGCAACACTTAACTGCTGAGCCACCAGGGTGTCCCTATAACCAACCATGTTTTAAAAATGATAGTTGAGGGGCACTTGGTGGTTCAGCTGGTTAAGCATCCAATTCTTGATTTCAGCTCAGGTCATAATCTCAGGGTCAGGAGATCAAGCCCTGGGAGACCAAGCTCTGTCACAGGCTGGTGTGGAGCCTGCTTAGGGTTTTCTCTCTCTCTCCTCCTTGGTCCCAAACCCCCACCAATCTCTTAAAAATATAATAATTGAAATCATAGAAATAATTGAATTATCCTTTAATTACCATAACATCATATCTTCTTTCTGAATTTTGCATACAGGGGCTTTGCACTATAAAAACCTCCCTATTGCATCCCCAATAAAATGAATTTCCCCTGATGATCAAAAGAAACATAAAAAATGTAGAAAGCAGCAATGCTTACAAACTTGTATCCTATGTATAGCTCACACCAGCATTCTCTTTATTATAATTAAATTATATCGCCACTATATTTTCTTTTAAAATTATGTAATTATGTTAGGAGTAAGATATTTTTATTTATTTATTTATTTATTTAATATTTTATTTATTTTTTCATGAGAGACACAGAGAGGCAGAGACACAGGCAGAGGGAGAAGCAGGCTCCATGCAGGGAGCCCGATGTGGGACTCGATCCCAGATCTCCAGGATTAGGCTCTGGGTCCAAGGCGGCACTAAACTGCTAAACTACCCAGGCTGCCCAAGATATTTATTTTTTGATGAAAGTGCATTTAGAAAGAAATCATTAAAAATAGTCTAGTCCATGTAAAGCAGTTCTGAATCACTTTTCATCAATCTGAGTACTAATTCCTTAGTCAACCTTAATAAATCTTTCAAAGATGAATTTTTATTGACCAGAACTATATATAAAGAAAGCCCTAATAAACTACTCATGATTAATAAAAAAATTATAGCCCCCCCCATTAATTATCAAAATACATCTGGTACAGAAATTAATGAATGCGGAAGTAAACCATTTTTTCAGGCTTCAGAAAATTAAAAAAAACAAAAAACAAAAAACAAAAAACAAAACTAGCGTAGTATCTCAAAACCCTGGGAATGATTTTAACTTTAAAATAATATTTTATTTTAACCTAAGTTATTTGGCTAAGTACCTGTTTTCAGCTCCCCATAAGTTACAGAACTCATAAATGTCCAAAATAAGTTTTTTAAGCAATAACATACTGATTTTATCCTACTATTATTAAAGACCCATACAATTTCCTCAGGCAAGATATGCAAGAATATAGAGAGTTTAGGAGAATGGCTAGCACATATGCAATAAAAAATCATTTGACAGAGATAGAAATTTCAAGACAACTAGCTTTCAACCTTTGGAGTATTTTTTGTGCTCCAATTCACATATTCATTTATTGATTTATTGTATAAAAATGAACAAAACTGCAGAATGCTTTACTTTAAGGAGGGTTCATCTAAAACAATTTTTGACATTGACAAAAAAAATTTTTAAAGATTGAAACTGGGTGCCTGGTTAATCCTCCAACCCTTGATTTTGGTCAGGTCATGATCTCAGCGTTATGAAATTGAGACCCACATCAGTCTCTGCGCTGGATGTGGGGCCTGCTTGAGTCTTTCTCTCCTTCCCTCTCTGCCTCTACCTCTCTTCCCACACTCCCCCAACATCTCTAAAAAAATAATAAAAAAATATAAAAAAGATTGAAACTGAAGCAAACCAAGTATGACTAAGTTTCATAAACAAAAATCATCTAAACAGTGAGGTATAGCTAAATTAAATTATATGTAACTAATTGTTTTAGTCCCCTTGTTGAAGTATATGTCTCAAATTATCTTCTACTTTTTAGTGTCCTACTGGCATATAGATGAGATGGATAGATGTACAGAGTTTAAGTATCTTTTGATGCTTATAAATAATGTTATAGCATACCTGAAGGCACTGTTTACACTCTGTCAAGCATTCTACATAAAGAGGGTTTGTTCATTTTTGATAATGGCTATACTATTAGAAGTCAACGTGTGTTGCTGAGTGAAGATGACTGACTTCCCCCTAAAAGAGTGCATGTTTCATTTTTCCAATTGAGTTGATAAATTTGGAAATGTACGTCTATACTCTCTATCTTGTTTGTCCATATGACCAGTGACCTATGTGTCAGACTTCCTTATGGAAGTTAGAAAGGAGATACATGGCAATGGCAAAGAGCCAAACTAACCAGCCCATGAGGAGATCAAACCTGGGGTCTGGGCCTCATTAGCACCATGCTCAAAGCAAGCAAGTTAATCATTCACAGACTAATTGGGCCCAGATCATGTTAGTTCTCTTGTTTTTAAGTTTCTCCTAGCTTAGTATCATATACAAATAAGCAATTAATAAATGTTTTCCTATTACAAAGTGTTTAAATGCAATATTTAATATTAAATGTTTATAATTGTTGCTCTCAAACGTGTGTTTTTAACTTTGTACATGTTAGTAGACTAAAAATTATTTTAAATATTTAAATATAGACGTTTTTATTGTTTGCAAACTCCTGGACATGAAGGGTTTAAAGAAATTTACTATTAGTTTCATCAACAGATGTAGGGATAAATGACCATTACTATGAAGAATTGACAAAACATCATTCCCTACCCCATGGTATACCATTTCCCACTGGAAGTATTTTCAGGGCACACACAGGCCCCAAATCCTACACTAGCACTAGGAAGTTAGGAAACCTACACTATCACTAAGTATCTCACTTTATGATGGGAAAACTAACACGATTTAACAAAGAAGAAAGTTCATTTGGGGGAAGAAAAAGACTTTATGTGTTTAAATATATATGTAAGTATCTATTTTCAGGAAAATAATGAGAAAATCCATGAGGTGAGAAATGAAGAGTCTTAAAGGAAAGAATTAGAATAAGGCTCAAAATTTGTTATAAGTGTACAAGAGTTCTGGGTAAGGAAAGGTGATCTAGCAGGTTGGGAAGAGTATAGAGTAAGGATGGAAAAATTGTGTGAGGACTTTTTAACAGCAGGATAGTATAATATTAAATTTTAAACCAATGGTTTTCTGGTGTAATAATGCAAGTTCCAGTGAACCGAAGTTCAGAAAAAAAAAAATAATAAAAAGCTTCAGCCCAGCACCTTGGAACCTCAGCAGGTAATACATAGACACAGGCACTGCTCAAAACTTCTTCATGGTTGCATGGCAGCAGGGCCATCCATTAACCAGCAGCTCTGATTTGTTACTTTACTTCTTTTCTTGGCTCTTGATACTTGGTTCTCAAGACTACCCATAGATCCAGATATTCTGTACACTAATAGCCACCTAACAAATTCATTTTCTCCTTTGGTTATTTGACTAATACAGATTTGTCAAAAATATATGAAAAGCCACAAAAGAGCATAGGAAGCAGTAATTGTGCAACATTAGAAATTTGGAGCTGACTATCAAAATGTGAGCCCTTGGGAACTCAAAGATACTTCAAGACGACCAATGCTGACACACCACCTGGTGTGGTATAACTCTGGTATGGTCCTGCCGGTCATTTGGGCCAGGACCATTGTGATTGGCTGTACCACACTGTGGTTTTTCAGTGCCTAGGCCATATCACTTGTTGGATACTTTACATATAACTGCTGAATAAGACATTAGATTTTTTTTTAGCATGTGGGACAGAACTATCCTAAATGACAGAGTGTCTTGAACTACTTTATAGATTACCTGCATAAGGTAAGAAATTGGACTTATTTCATTCCATTCATCTAAGAAGAACATTTAATAGCATTTATATTTAAAACGAAATGATGCAATAGTACAGATGAACATGGCCTCACGTCAGTGACTATTAATAATTACAATTCAAATCTTCATATCTTCAATTATATATGGGTTTGTTTACATCAACTTGATGACCTCTTAAGAGCATTATATACCTTCATTACTGTCTCTTGTATATTTGCTCTGAGTCAGACTGAAGAAACAGAAAGCTTTAGGAATAGTAGCTATCCTCAATCACTCTACCCAACTGTCCTTATATTACTAAAAACAGTCATATTTGATTATTGATAGCAACAAGGAGAATGCCAGGCTGGCAGTGTCTGGGAAGAGGCTTCACAAATGTGAAACTAAGAATTCCTCACATATGTGAAACTAAGAATTCCTCTATTTTTTCTCCCCAAAGGTGTGCTTCCAGGGCAGAAAACTGCATCTAAAACTGGAATCAGCTGTGCTTGTCTTCACTTAGTTACTGGTTCATGAGTTCCTTGAGGCACTCCTTCTCCTTGGTACAATTGTTTGACAACTACAGAAAATAGTATGCTTTTGCCATACGTTTGCCTGCAAACATCGCATTCTCATAATTTCAAAAAATTCTGTAAAGTGAAAACATTTTCTTTCATTCAGAGCAGTTTTGTTTGGAGAGATCTATTAATATCCCTTTCAAAACTTTTCTCCTCAGTTTGAGAACATTATTTGGTAGTGAAGACCTTTTTTGCTTCTTCACTTTGAACTGGAAGTTTTGTTCTCTGATGATACTTGTTGGCTCGCAAAACCTGAAGAAAATCACAGGGAATCAAATAAAGCCCTCTTCCTTTGATGTCTACCCAAGAGCATGGAAAAACTATCACTTCTTTCACCTAAAATTCCTTTAATTTAGTCGCTCAACTGCTGAGAGATGACAAAGCATTCAGGCTCTAGAATAGAACCAAAAGTATAATAAAAAACCAAAAGAAGCATTTAGAGAAATAGTTTTTAAGATTTCACCACATTTATGAAATTAAAATTAAGTTTGTGTCTCAAAAACATAGTGCAATAAAGAACAGATATATATAGATGATGATAGATGATAGATAGATAGATAGATGATAGATAGATAGATAGATAGATAGATGATAGATAGATGATAGATGATAGATAGATAGATAGATAGATAGATAGATAGATAATTCAGGCCAAAATACTTGGTATATTTTAACTTCTCCTGATAATTTCTGATTATAGTTTTACTTTTGTGTCATAAAATTAGAAATACAGTAATTTCCAACTTGTTTCAGTATATACATTCCATTTCTCCCGTAAGGACAAACATTCTTAATTCTTCCAAGTTTAAAGTATCTTAATTTAAATAATGATCAGGCCACTGGGTGGCTCAGTTGGTTGAGCATCCAACTCTTGGTTTTGGCTCAGGTTATGAGATCAAGTCCCAAATTGGGCTCCTTGCTCAGTGTGAAGTTGGCTTGCAATTCTCGCTCCCTCTCCTTCTGCCCCTCCCCTGCTTGAACTCTTTCTCTCTCTCTCTCTCCTTCTCTCTCTGTCTCTCTCTCAAATAAATATATAAATAATCAAAATGGTACTATAATAATTCATGTTTGTCTAGGTGGAGAGAGATTATATAATTTGTAATGCCAGAAATAAAGTGTACCAAATGATAACATCACCTCCTATGAATCCCATTTCTCATTTTCCTTTTGCAATAAGCCATTTTGCTTATGAATAAAAATAGTATTCACAAAATATTGTTTATGGTTATATGTGGCTCCCTTATTAATAATCAGGGCACTTAAATACAATGTTTTTTGAAACATCCTAGAGGAATCATGTTAAATTTGTAAAATATAGAGAAATATATTAATTTGTTGGGCTCTATGGTAGACACACCACTACTGTGTTCTACTATTATGCTTTTGCACCTGAGATTCTAGAATTTTTGAATAGGAAATCATTTTTTTCCTTCTAAATGGTTATTGAAAAGGACAAATAAACCAATGGTTGTAAAATTTTTGGCTAAGACATATTTCTTTATATAGTGTTATATTTAGTTAATTATTGTCCTTTCCATTACTAAAATGTAGATTTTATTGAAAGCAAATGAATTTTAAGGTTACATTAAATAACATATGTATGTTTGTGGACATTTTCCTTGCCATCATTGTAGAATGTTTTGGGTAGCACCATAACTAGCATGTACCTCAATGTTTCTCAAATTGTGATCCTTCCAACATGCCCATCTGACATACACAGACTTCCTTATACGTCAACAGTGTGGTATACATAGGATGTATATTTTTAGAAAGCGTTTTCAGACCTTGGAAAATGAAGAGTTTGTGAGCATTTGTCCTTAAATCCTCCTGCACTTAACAAATCTTTCTCAAAATACTGTTTACTTAATAACAACCAGAAATGGAATGGTAAAACTGTCTTTAAAGGCAATGTCTAATGTGGACCTTTTATATAGTCCAACAAAATTTTTATTTGGTTACACATACATATGTATGCACATTTTTGTTAATAACCAAATCAAAGCATTTATATGAACTAAAATTATTTTGATATTAAACATTGACTGATTATATGTTATAAAATATGTATTATAAGGAAAAAATATTCTTTCAGTATAATTACACTTAATGCATAAACATATTTATAATAATCTTGGTTATTTTGGGCTTTGAAAAATAAAAAATAAGGTTTTTGTTGTTGTTATGAGTCAATGATGAATAGATTGAGTCTGTTATATAATGTTCCTGCTTTGACTGAATAAAGCACATACTGTAGAGTTTCCAGGTTCACTTCAGACAGAGTGATCATATACCAGCATATCCTTCCTACTGATTTCAACTAAAAACACTGGACAACAGAATATATAAAGCAACTATCACCAGACACTGAAAAGTAATTACAACAGAACCTCTCATAGGAAAATCAAAACTCAGAGAATGAGAATGAGATCTTCTGTAAATCTGCTATTTAACATAAACAATCAAAAGGCCAGGGGATCCCTGGGTGGCTCAGTGGTTTAGTGCCTGCCTTTGGTCCAGGGCATGATCCTGGAGTCCCGGGATTGAGTCCCACATCAGGCTCCCTGCATGGAGCCTGCTTCTCCCTCTGCCTCTCTCTCTCTCTCTCTCATAAATAAATAAAATCTTAAAAAACAACAACAACAACAAAAAAAAAAAAACTCAAAATGCTGACCATATTTCAAAATTTACTTTTTCAAAACTCTGGGTATTGAATGAATTTGGGGGGAAAAAAAAGAACAACAAAAGATCATTTACTCAAGAAAAGCTGCTTAACTTCAGGGCAAACAGCAGATTGCAGCCTTTTTTTAAAAGGTTTATTTATTTTAAAAAGAGAGAGAGCACCTGTGTGTGAGTGAGAGTGGGGACAGGGGAGGGGCAGAGAGAGAAGGAGAGAATCCTCAAGTGGACTCCTCCTCACTGAGTATGGAGCCTGATGCAGAGCTTGACATGGGACTTGACTTGGAGCTCCATCTCAAGACCCTGAGATCATGACCTGAGCCGAAATCAAGAGTCAGCTACTTAAACAACTAGGCCACCCAGGTTCCCAGAATTTGGGGCTTTTTAACTTTGCTTGTTCTCATCCTTCTTTCCCCAGCTTCATAGACTCTTCAGAGCCAGCAGTCTCATCACCATGGTAGCTGTTAATACAGCCTGGCCACCACCAAAAGAGAGAGTAAGAGACTGGAGATCTTAAAAATTCCCATCCTCAGAACTGTGTCACTAGTCAATAGGTCTTGCAGATCTCTGGAAAGGTGATCTTGCTGAATAGGAAGAACCATATCCCAAGAATTTGCTCCCCCCCAAATCACTTGTTTAATGCAGCCTCTTCTTGAGGTTTAGACTAGTTGGGGTAAACAAGAGTCTGACCAAAACTGTAGAAAGAAGATCTCTGGAATGAGATATCCATAAAGTACTTTGAAAGCTCCTATGTACACCTGGAAGACAAGACAGTTACAGGCATATGCAGGACTGTGGATAAGCCCACAAAAGAAGAAGACTCTAGTCTCTCATCCCTGGGTGACCTTGTAGCCCTGCCCAAATAAGAAGTTAAGAGTATGACAGAGTTGTAAACTTCCTGAACCCTGAGCTTTATATTCAACACACACACACACACACACACACAAACACACACACACACACACACACACACACACCACAGACTCTCAGGAAAGTTTGGAAGACTTACAGTTTCAAGGAATTTAAGGAAATCTCTGTACATGTATTAACTGACCAGAGTAAACTATGTAGATACTTCAGCGGATGCTGAATCATTCTTTTTGTTTACCCTATGGGCAGTTGTCTCTACAATTGAGATCATCCAATGGGTGGGTAAGTAAAAAATTTTGCCTCACTTTCTCTGCACTGATCTGTGATACTATCTTGGCCCCCAAAGGCCTTAGATCTATATTAACTCACTGACTAGGGTTTCTTATGAGAAAAATGTCCTAGTCTTCCTCCTTATGGTTCCAGGCAGAAGCTGTATGTTCTTCTATACCTGAAATAATGTCTCAGACCAAGTGAAAGTCCATACAGAAACTTCTGAAAAAAGGCCTGACCCTTTGCTTAACTGGTTAGATCCAGGATGTTAGAGGGTATAGTTGAGGTTATTAGTGTGGATAAGCTCCATTGTGCTCTTTGGATTCCTGTTGATATAAAACTTAACTAAAAAAAAAAAAAAAAAACAAAACAAAAACAAAAACAAAAAAACTTAACTAAATACTATACAAGGAAAATTGAACAAATTTGGTCCTGGACCCTGTGAGTAAAATTAATCAGAGTGGCTGACAGGGGTGCACTCATGGGAAAATGCTTCTGGAGCCAAGAAAATATGGGAACCATGGATGAATATTGTTGCTAGATGATTCATCATAGGTCTCTCTTGTTCTGTATATCACACAAGAAGAAACACTAATAATCTTTATTCCAGATTATCTTTTCAATGATGTTTCGTAACAAATGGTCTTACAAGGTGGAGCTAGTAACTTCTGCTGGAGCAAAGAGAAAGTTTATATGCTGCTCAGCATAATAAGGATAATTCATCCATCTGGGTTGAAGGAGAGTCAGGTTCACCCCATACCATAAAAGATTTGGGTTCTGTAGCTGAGATTCAGTGTGTCATCTGCCTAGGCCCTCTCCATCACGTGTTTAGGAGAAAGGGAACCAACACAATACAATTCTCATGGGCCTTGCTGGACCATAGTGATAAAATCCTTTGTTTCTGACTCAGAAATCTATCCTCTATCAGCATCCATGAAATATATGAAGTAATTTTTTAGCTTGTAAATAAAGTAAAATATGACTTTCAAAGGTTCTTGGCAAAGAGATGAAACCTAGGAAATTAGTAAATTATTTTGATAAAATATTTAGCACATTTTCAAGAAAGATATACATTCATAATAAATTCAAACTAAAATCATCTAATTGAAACACAACAGAAAACTAGAAAGATGGCAGGCACCACTTACCCACTTAATCAATATTAACACAACCAATAATAAGTTCTGTTGATATTTTATTCCTCTTGATATGATTCAATGAAAAACACTCACCTCTTGGGTATTATTCCCCCAAAACCATAATCCCCAGTCTAATCCTCAGAAAACAGTCAAGTTGAGGGCCTTTCTACAAAACACATATCCATTCCTCCTCAAAATTTCCCATCATGATTGGAAAGACCAAGAAACTTTCACAGATTGGAGGAGACTAATGCATGGCTGCTAAATGCAACATGACATTCTGGATTGAATCCTGGAACAGAAAAAGGATGTGAGAGCTAAAACTGGTGAACTCTGAGTAAAGTCTACAATTTATTTATTTATTTTTAAAGGTTTTATTTATTTATTTATGAGAGACACAGAGGAAGAAGCAGAGATATATGCAGAGGGAGAAGCAGGCTCCCTGCGGGGAGTTTGATGTGAGACTCTATCCCAGGAACCCACGATCGCGAACTCAGCCAAAAGCAGACGCTCAACCACTGAGCTACCCAGGCGTCCCATCACCATAGCTTTGTCATAAGATGTTCCCAGTAGGGAAAAAACCGAGCAATTTCTGGAGATACTTTGAGTTGTTATAACTGAGGGTTGCTACTGTTGGAGGCCAAAGACACTGCTAAAATCCTACAATGCACAGAAGCAGCCAACAAGAAAGAATTATCTGAACTGAATTGGTGATATTGCTAAGTTTGGTAAATTCTCATGCAATGATGTTTTATTTATTCTGTACCTCTTAATGAAGACCATTGGAAATGGCTCTCTTTATGCTGACAAGGCCAGTGATATACCTTCACTCTCTTACCCAGAATTTCCAAAATTCTACATTCCTTTGTCATTATCTATCAAGAATAGTTCCACTCTATCCCATAGGACAACACATTGGATTATTGCATTAGTGATAATTTGATCATTGAACTAGGTGATGAGAAAGTAGCAAATGCTTTTGACATGTTATTAAGACAGGTGCAAATCAAAGGGTTGGTAGGAAACAAATTCCACAAGACCTCAGGAAGCTGTTATTTTAGTGAACCATTAGGAGTTCAGTGATCTAGGGCAAGTTGAGATATCCTTTGAAAATGAAGGATTACATCTTTCCTACTATGAACAGAGAAAAACAATGGCTAGTAGGCTTGTTTGGATTTTGAAGGAGACATATACCTTATTTGAACATTCAGTCCAATCCTCTTACTAAGTAACCCCCAAACCTACTGGTTTTGAGTGGTGTCTTGAATAAGAGAAAGATATGCAGCATATCCAGGCTGCCATGTGGTTTGCTCAGATATCTGGGTCATGTGAATCACAGCTCTCATGATGCTTCAGGTATATATGGGAGGTGGTGGCGTGTGGAGTCATTAGCAGACCTCCATGGGAATCATAGCAAAGAAGCTGAGGATTTCTGAATAATGCTCTGCCATCTTTTATAAATAACTCTTCTAATTTTGAAAAGTAGCTCAGATGCTACTAGGCCTTATTAAAGACTGAACACTTAACCGTGAGCCACCAGGTTCCCATGTGATCTGAGTTTCTCATAAGGAACTGAGTGATACCTGATTATAGAGCTTAACCACTTCTACCTTGAAAGGGATTGCATTTTGTTCTCACTGGAATAAGTATTTATTCTGTGTATGGAATTGCCTTCTCTGCCCACAATGAGTGGGCAATTGACTTACAAATGCTTTATACGCCATCATGTTTTTCCACACAGCATTGCTCGTGAATAAAGAACTTACCAAATAACAAATGAAGTGAGGCTTTTTAAAAATTCTGTAAATAATTTTGTAGTTCTGTAATACATTTTGTAATATAAATTGCAATCAGCCCTATATTTATGCAATTACTAAAACTTTTAAAAATATAAGCTAAAATGTACCTATTGTAAGCCCTCAAATGAGCTTTAACTTGATAATATACAAGGCTATTTGGCTATATATTTCTAACTTATACCAGGACCCAGAAATATAGATAAATCATAACCCCTGCTGCAAAGAAACTAATAGAAAAATGTATAGAAATTCCAGGAATTAAAAAAAAATATATGCAAAGTACTGAAAATAATAGCTTTCACAAAACATTTTACAGTTAATACTCTTCTATTATATGATTATGCCTTAAATGTCAAATACTATTTTAGGCACTTTAATGTATATTAGCTAGAAGAAAGAGCCTTCTGTCAATAAAACAACTTCAGACTGTCACATGAAACTAACTGCTTGGTCTCCAGAGCTAATATTATTGATCTCTGGATCTAATTTTATTATGTGATTTATAAACACTTACATATGGCTTATTATTTGCCAAGCACTGACTTCAGCTCCTTACAAATATTTACATTGATTTAATATAATTGTTAATTTGAATTATATCAAATTATCCTGATGATTCAGCTCATTAAATAACATAGGGACAACAACACTGTAGGATGGTGGGAAAAATGTGTACTAATTTAGCCTTTGGGGAGGGTCTCTGGTACATCATCAAATCATCCATCTTAGAGGTTGCCTCATACCTGTGTCCTATTAACTTCATTCACATCTTCCATTCCTTCTCCATTTCTTTGAAACACAAACATCAGGGACATATATATGGTGGTCTTTCCATTTTGAAAATTGGCACCTGAGATTTCTGAAGACAATTTTATATATCAAACTCTACTTTATTGATTCCCACCAGCATGATTCAATATAGGAGAAATACATAATTTGGAAATTCCTATTAAATACACATTTCAAAGATTATTTATTTGAGAAAGACAGAGCAGAGTGAATGAGAGGACACAAGTGGAGGGGAGGTATAGAGGGATAGGGAGAGGCAGGCTCCCCACTGAGTAAGGGAGCCCGATGGGAGGCTGGATCCAGGACCTTGGGGTCATGACCTGAGCCAAAGGCAGATGCTTAACTGACTGAGCTACCCAGGAGCCCCAGTGTCCTGATTTTGAAATGGGAATAATGAATTTCCTGCATGTTCATGGGGTCTTTCAAACTCCTATCCCCAAAAGGAGTTTTGATGTAAAAGTAGAAAAGATTTTAAAAGGCTTAGCGAAAGCTTCCATACATTATACCAGAAAAGAATGCAGAGTACACAGGAAGTAAATTTGTACACAGGTGCACATGCACACATACTTCCAAATTGTATTTTGATGGATAAGCCACTAAGAAATTGAACAATTATAAATATAAGCATAATTCTTGATGTATTTTATCTTTGCAATGTTTTCTCACTGTACTGTGTATTCTTACCATCCAGGAAAATCTTATTAATCAAGTAAAACTGTGTATATTGAGGGGCTCAGATCATGATCCCGAGGTCCTGGGATCAAGTCTCCTGCTGGTCTCCTTGCTCAGCGGGCAGTCGGCTCCTCCCTCTCCCTCTGCCCCTCTCCTTCACTCATGTGTCCTCTCTCTTTCTCGAAATAAATAAAATCTTAAAAAATAAAAATAAATAAAAATCAAGACACTTAGTTGACTTCAAAAAGAAATTAAAACTCATGGTGGAGGAATGGTATCAATCTTGAATGAATTAGTGTGACTGAGGGGACCATGAGACAGACTGGAAATGTTTCTCTTCTCTGTTCACAGAGAATGTTCACAGAATCATTTGTTCTATGGCCAGCACTGAACTTGCAGAAACAAAACAAAACAAAACAAAAAGAAAGTAAAATTGCAAAGTTCAGAGAATCTCAAGAACACCAAATTAAAATTCAAATGAGCGGATCCTAAAAGTTTGCTTTTTTTCCTCTGTATTTTTAAGATGAAACAAAACCCATATTTCTATCTAGTTCCCTTCCCTAGGGTGGCTTCTCCCTTTTCTTCAGAGGGTATTCATATCTATTACTGCCAGGTGCTGATAAAGTTTTGATTTTTCAAAAATTGAGATCTTTCATTCAGCAAATGGCATTGAACCTTACGAAGACCCTAGCAATAACCACTGTTGCTGCATGTTTTTTTTTTTTTAAGTTCTTAGGTTTTTATACCTTACTCATGAGCACAACACATGATATACTTCCTCCAGGTAAATCTGGATAAAAGAATAAATGTTTGATGTAAGAATTGAATTCAGTGTAAGCAGACACCAAGCAATTATATTACAGAAGAAGATAAGTATGGAAAAGTAAAAGCAGTATACACATAAAGCTAAAGTGATTTTACAAGGTAAATTAAATATATATTTGCATCACATTGACCTACATTACCCTTCCCTACAATCTGAAAGTCTAGTTTTTTAGTCAGGTGATATGGAAAAAATGACAAATGTTTTCCTGTTTTCAAAACCATCTAAATATTACACTAAAATTCCCTAATCACTATTCATTTTTCAAAAATACTAACAGTAAGAAGGTAAAAAAAAACTGTTCCATAAAAATGACAGGAAAATTGAGTTGATTTCATGTAATTGAGTAATTAGAAGATACAATTTTCTGAACAAGAAATTCACAATCATTATAGTAATCTGCTGATGGTTCTTCCTCTTTTCTCATTCTTAAATTTTGGGTGATTAGAAAATCTAAAGTAAGCCAAAGGAAAATGATATTTTGAATACTCCAAACCAGATTTAAAGTTTGCATTCCAGGTACTAAATTTCTTGGATTTTGTCCTGCATTGAATTGCTTATTTCTGTCAAATTCAACATTAGAAGACAGAAATCCTGAAATCAGGGATCCCTGGGTGGCCCAGCGGTTTGGCGCCTGCCTTTAGCCCAGGGCGCGATCCTGAAGACCCGGGATCGAGTCCCACGTCGGGCTCCCGGTGCATGGAGCCTGCTTCTCCCTCTGCCTGTGTCACTGCTTCTCTCTCTCTCTCTCTCTCTCTCTCTGTGACTATCATAAATTTAAAAAAAAAAAAAAAGAAAGAAATCCTGAAATCACCACTCCTACCAATTCTCTCCAACTGTTTCTAAGATTGCAAGAAAAAAATTTAGAATCCTTGGGGATGGAGAAAATGACAGGATTTGCTGATAGTAAAAGCACATAGCATGCAGCACACTTACACAAGAGTCTTGTTATAGTTTGAAATAGTCACAAATCTAAAATCTAAATATTAATTGAAGATAAAATGACATCATATACTTTAGGATATTTGTGCAGGGAAATATTGTAGATCAGTGAAGTTTTATAAATTTACCAGCTACATGAATTTATGACTAAACTCCAAAATGTGATGCTAGAAAAATAAGAGTTGGGGCACCTGGGTGACTCATTTGGTTAAGCATCTGCTTTGGGCTCAAATCACGATCCTGGAATCCAGGGATCAAGCCCAACATTGGGCTCCCTGCTCCTCTTTTCCCTCACCCTCTTGGTTGTACTCTATCTCTCTCTCTCACTCTTTCTCTTAAATAAATAAGTAAATAAAATCTTTATTTTACTTAATTTTTTTTTAAAAATATTTATTTATCTGAGAGAGAGAGCATGAGCAGGGAGGAGGGGCAGAGGGAACAGCAGACTCCTCACTGAGCAGGGATCCTGATGAGGGGCTCCATCCAGGACCCTGGATCATGACATGAGTCCAAGGCATACACTTAACTGACTGAGCCACTCAAGTGCCCATTAAATAAATAAACAAAAATATTTTTTAAAAGAGAAAGAAAACTAAAAGTTGCAGAAGTATACATACAGCATCAGAGTATTTTTATGAAATTCAAAGCCATGCAAATCAAAACTACATGCCTATTAATAATAATACATATAGAATAAAGTTAGCTTATGTAAATAGCCCAGATTCACAATAGTGATTACTAGAAAGATATGCAAAGGAATTGGGGAGAGGTATATGAAATGTTTCAGTTGCATTTGCGATTATTCTTTCTTTGGTTAGATTGGAGATATTATCATTTGTTATATATTTTTCATACAATAAAATAATGATTTTTTAAAAAATAGAAAATACAACAAAATTAGGTAAATTAAACATCTAAGAATGGGCAAACATATGCTAGGATGTGTCATGCCACTAACTTCTGGATCTTGACTAATGATGGACATGGACAAATGAAGGGTTCTTTTATATGGTAATTGAATATGAGAATCATGACAGCCAGCCAATATGACATTTTATACTTGTTACCATTCTTTAAACTACATTTTGTCTTTTATATTGTCTTACTTTAATTACCCACTGAATTGATTAGTCTCAGCCTCATTTATCAAAAAATATAAAGTAATATACAATATTCTTCCCTCATGGAAAATAAATTCACTAGCTTCTTGAAATCACAAAGTTTCACTATCCTTACAGCACTAAACTCTAATACCTTGAGGGGAGAGTCGTCCTCTTCATGGTCCAAGATGGTGGTTGTAATACAAATAATCACAACATATACTAGTACAAAGAGGGAAGAAGGGGAGTTGTTTTAAGGATATTTTCTAGAGTGTGCAAGCAGTGTTTCTACTTGTATAAGAAACTTGTCACTTGACGACTAGATCTTCAATGGAGCCTGGGAATTATCGTCCTTAAACCAGGCATATGGCACAGCACATTTGGGATCCATATATTAAAGGTAAGGTGAGAATGGGATATATAGTTGCATTCTCAGACATGAAAAAACATACATCCATATCTTCTGGTTATTTATTGCTCTATAATAATCTATTTCAAAATTACTGGATTAAAGCAACAATTCTTTATATTCAAGATCTATGAGGCAAGAGATTGAGTAGGGCTCATCTGAGTGATTTTTCTACTCCAGGAATCAACTGGAGTCACTCGGTGTACTCAGCTGGCCCCTAGGCTAGTCTGAAGAGTTCAAAGGCTTTATTCATTTCTGAGCCTTGGGGAGCATGATCTGAAGATTGGGCTGAGTTGGTCCACTTCCCTTCTTCATGAAGCCTCATGATTTCTTTACATTATCTCTCCAGTGGGTAGGTGCTCTCTTACATGGTAGCTTAGACTACAAGAGTGAGTATTCTATGAGAAAGGAAGTAGAAGCTGCCAGACTCTTAATAATTAGGCCTTGAAGCTGGCACAACATCCCATCAGATGCAAGAGGGGAGATATGGGGTATTGATGCTATCTTAAATTAGAGGGATTATCAAAGAATGGGTGACCATCTAAAATCTGCAACTTCATCTAACAAAATTTTCAGTTTTCAGGGTTGTTTTATTTACCCGTAAAATCTGTATCATTTTTGGTTGAATTGGAAAAAAATCAGGTTTAAGAAATACCCTGGGAAGGCTTTTCTAGATACAGGTTACTGATAAAGAACCAAGTTATGGTTGTAACTACACTGTAGATTTTTCTTTTTTACAATTTAAATTGAAGTTCTGGAAGAAATTACCAACTTTTAATACTATATTTACAGTGTTAAAGTGGTTTTTTAAGTAATAATAATTTAGTCTCTTCCTTTGAGTTTGAGTGAAACATTCTAGCTTCATACCTTTCACAATATTTTCTGAACACTGCACAACTGCATGTTTGGGGTATATGTGTGTGTTTTCTATTTTAGGAAGAGATTAGGGTAAAGGAACAGGTAAGTGAGCCCACATTTGCTTGTTATTAATTAGAAAGAATTTGATATTTTCTTTTCTTCTAGAATGAAAATAAAATTTTAGACTTCTAATTTGGTGTCATACAAAAAAAAAATAGAGAAGACTTACCAGTGTCAACCAAAACCATTATAGCTCCATGGATACTTCATAAAGTATATATACTTATTACTTTATAAGTAATAAAATAAGAAAGAGGCCTTTTCTGGAAATTTTATTTGGATATCTTGAATTTATCTTTAAACTTTCAAATTTTTATTGGAGATCATATGTGCTTATAAAGGCTATTAGTCCCTTTTTCAAAAAACTTCATTTTGAAGTAATTTCAAACTTACCAAAAGGTTAAAAATATTACAAATAACTTCCATATCCTTTACCCAGTTTCTCCAAATACTAATGTCTTTATAAAACCATATTACAGTTATCAAGACCCAGGCAATTAACAATAATAAGATATTAACTAATCTATATGCCCTATTCAGATTTATTTTTTGTCCTATTTATGTCCTTTCTGTGGTCCAGGAGTCCATCAGGATCATATATTTTATTTAGTTGTCACCTCTCCTGAAAGTCCTCCAAATCTGTGGACAGTTTCTAGCCTTCTTGTCTTTCATGATTTCATGTCTTTCATGACTTTGATGCTTTGGAAGAATATTCACCAGTCATTTCGTGTATTGTCCCTCATTTGGGTTTGTCTGATATCTTCTCATGTTTATATTTAAGTTGCATTGTTTTGCGAAAGTGCCAAGTAGTTCTGTGCCTCTCCATTGCATGACATTAAGAGGTACATGGTATTTATAAGTCTCGTTATAAGGGGCACCTGGGTGGCTCAGTGATTTAGCATCTGCCTTTTGCTCAGATTGTGATCCCAGGGTCCTGGGATCAAGTCCCATATCCAGCTCCCTGCATGGAGCCTGCTTCTCCCTCTGCCTATGTCTCTGCCTCTCTGTGTTTCTCATGAATAAACAAAAATAGGATCTTTAAAAAAATGTATCTTGATATCATATACTAGTACAATAATTACTATTAGTTTATTATAATTATTTTCTCTTTATAATTAAAAAGCATTTTGTAGGGAAGCACTTCGATAGTGAAGCAGAAGAGTGAAGTTCTTGTCTCACTGAGGTAAAGACTGAATCTCGCAAAGGAGATGAGCAAAGAGACAGAGATTTACTAAGCGAGAATACAGAAAAAGCTCTCAGGAATGAGAGGGTTTCAACTAGGTTGCCGATGAGGGCTCTTCGCTCTTCATCTCTGGCCGTTTATTAGGACTTTACCAGGAAACTTGTTGGTGGAACTGGACATGGTGCTTATACATTGTGTGAGAGTTTTCATTTCTGTGACATCTATGATCTATAGATATGGGTTGCTAGGTCTGGTTAATCTTTATAGTGAAATTTCCTTTGAGGCTTGATTAGTTTTTGTGGTTATTTTTATTTTCTGTGGCTACAATGTAATTATCAGGAAAAACATTTTAACCCTACTAACTGGGATAGGTGGTCTAAATTTTCCTTATCTCTGTTTTTGTCCGATCTTCCTACCTGAAATTCCCTCAGAGTCTGGTTGAGGCCTCTATTCTTTCCCTGCCTAAAGTTTCATCCTTTCTCTATTCAATAGTATGCAGATACCCTGTTTCTCATTATACTTTTGCTCACAAATGTTGGCATTCATCAATAATTCTGCAAAAGTTATCCTATGGTAATGCCAAAATATGATTTTTATTTCCATTATTCTTTATATATGTATTAATTGGAAATACTACCAGTTAATCCTGGATTTTATTTTCCACTCTACTGTGGCTTTGTGAAAGCAGTTATTAACATTATTTAGAAAATAATCCTAAAGTTTCCATTTTTTCCCCACTCTGCTTTGGTTAGCTATTGTTAGCATTATTCTTATCTATGTGTTATTAAGGCCATTTTGTAGAGGAGTTTGTTTGTTTTTTTTTTTGTTTGTTTGTTTTTGTTTTTTGTTTTGTTTTGTTTTACTTTCTTCTTTTTTTTTATAAGTTTGGTTTTTGTTGTTTTTTTTTTGTAGGGAAGTATTGAGAATATCCCCTCCCCCTTCTCCCTATCTGCCTATTCTTCTTCTCTAAAACTTTTTATTTTTCATAAACATCCTTTTTATTTTTCTACCTATTGCCCATTACTGTATCACCTCCGTTATGGTGAAGATATTAACTATAATATAAGGGCTTGGATATGAAACTATTTGAAGAAAAATAAACTAATTAACAGAACAGAAGAAAATAATATTTTACTTTGGTTTTATTTCCTGAGCTAGAAAATTGACACATTAAGGAAATGAGAGAAAGCTGCTTGAGCCAACAGAAACTATTAACAAACGCTGTTCTCTTTTGGTTCTATGGCCCCCAGAAAAACAGGTTGGAAGCAAAATTCAAACCAACGAGGAGACTAGTAGGAAAGGAATTAAGTAAACAAGTTCCACAGAGTAACTGTTCCCTAAAGGGTTTTTAAAACAGAAGAATTTTAACTGGATCTTGAAATAAATGTTCCTGACATTGTTTGAACAAAAGGAGAAGTGGCCCTCTGGCCACAGATCCAGTGATCTGAGGAGACTGGGATGTGTCACTTAGGAATTCCACAAACAAAAGCAAAGTGAGGCTGGGAAGGTTGTAAAGAGGAATGGCTGGGGTGATTGCTGAGGATCAAAGGATGGGGTAGTTGAAAAATGATTTCAATTCGAAAATTTAAAAAGACTTGTAAATTAAGTTTATTTTCATCTGAAGGATGGTCATGAAGTATATTACATGAGAGAATTGCCAGAGTCAAGCTCATCTCAAGAGAGAAAACAAATTTTTTTTTTTTGAAAACAAAATATTTTTAGAACTAATCCTTCTGGGTCTCCTGTTACCATAGATAGATGATAGGAACAATTTATTTTGTAATCTCTCTGATAAAGTTAAGTAGCTCAATAAACTGAGTCACAACTAAACCTTGGCCCTGTCCTTAACCTTTACATACCTCTAGTCCTTCATCTGCACAATCTAAATAACAAATGATTTGCACATTAACTAGTCCACGTCTGCAAAGTGCTCCAGACTCCAAAATAAAGCTGCCGTCTAATCCCAGAGATGGTGGCATGTGGGAAGTAACAACTGATGTCATCTATGGCTCAAGTGCCTTTGATCCTGTACAACTTGGTGGACCAGCTTGATCCCAACCTATGCAGGAGACCAAGGAGGAATAAAAGGAGGCTTTCTTGCTTTTAAACCATTGTGCACTCTAAATCAATTTTTCAGAACACTATATCCCACTCCTTAAGTATTTCATCATGCACTCCTTTAAAGTAATTCTCAAATTGTTCCTCCCTGAACATGTTGAGACGTCTTATCCAAAGAAAACAGTTTTGTGATTAAGAGTATTAGTAAGCCCTGAGCAAACTAATTTACATTTCTAAAAAGACTCAGATTTGTGACTTTGGTCATCAAACCTAACAAAAGCTATCTCACATACTCTTTTTTTTGTTTTTGTTTTTAATCTTGCATTTGGTAGGTATAATAGTGATTCCATTTTCATGGAAAATAAAAGTGAGGCACAGAAGCTAAGCAATTTGCCCCAGGTCATGCATGTAGAGAGTATAAAGGCCAGGATATGGATCCACAGGTATAATATAATCTAATTAATCCAATTAAGTTACAGCAGTTTTCTTTCGATATTTTTCATTTATACGTTAGATATTTTCTCTGCCATTTATGAAAGAAAAACACGTTTGTTTAACTCATTTCCCTTAAATATTTATCACTTGATCAAATGTGAATTCATAGTAAATTAACTTTGTAAAATCCAGGCTAAAATTGTTTCTCAATGGAAAAAGTAAAATGCTGCTTAATAAGTGGTTAAGCCTGAGCAATCTGGGAGGAGGGCCAGGACTGAGTGAGGAGAGAGGACAAAGGGGACAGGCATGCCATACCTGCTACCCAGAGAGAGCATAGCAGTAGTGTGAAAAGATATGGTTTGGGAGGGGATAGCTACAACGGCAATGAGCTGGAGTGATAAATGCCTGTACTTGCGATGTGATGTTTTCTTCACTTTTGACTCATGAATTATTCTATGCAGGATATTATTCTAAAATGCTTTTTCTGTAATTCTATTGAAACTGTATGTTCCATGGAAATCATGTGAAATCACACATTCACACACAAGCAAGGTATGTCAACCATCATCTCATCATGTAGAGGTAACCTCTATTAATGGTTTTGCCAACAAGCAATAAGAAAGGTTAATATACTGATTGGTGTCTACAACTTAGGAAATTCTCTAGGGCACGTGATAATATTCGCAAATATCATGGCAAATGTTAGTGGTAAAGTACAGAAAGACAAAGCAACAAGACCAATACTGACACAGGAACTTGAGAACTTAAAGTTTGGATCACCTAATAGTCTCTTATCAATGATACATTTACTAATTTTGATAATTGTGCCAAGAGAATGTCCTTGTTCATAGAAAGTGTCTGCTAAAATACTTAGTGGTAAAGGGGCATAAAGCCTCTAGCTTAATTCTTGAATAGTTCAGGAAAATGTATTATGTATATATACAAATATAGAGAGATGGTGAAAAAATAAGTGAGATAAAAATGTCAATAATTAGTGAACCTGGATAAAAGATATATGGGAGTTTTTGTACTATTCTTGTAACTTCTCTGTAAATTTGCATTATATCAAAATAAAAGATCAAAAAAAAAATTTTTGGACCACCTGACCAGGTAATGAGATTTAGATCACTTCACTAAATAAGACACTGACTGACCCTAAAGTATGCGCAAGATGGCTGATGGAAAACGGATGTTGTAAATACCAACAACAACTATGTGACCAGCTACAGAAATGAGAACAAAGGAAGATGCATGCCCCTCTTTTACTTTGACAAGTATTTATTTGTATCTCTTTACCAATTTGTTCTCTCTCCTTGCCATTCCTATACTCTCTAATATAAGATGTGTGATTAGTGTTAAATTCGGTAATTCAGTATTACAGTTACACAGTACCAAATGGGGATTGGAACTAAAAAATAAGTAAAGCACCATCACTCAGAGTAAGAAAAATAATACATGGAACTACCGACAAACTGAAAAACTTAATAAACCTATAATCAAGTCATACTTTGTAAAGAATTGTGAGGTTACTGACTGAAATCAAATAGATTAAGATCCAATTCAGGTTTTGAGATGGTACCACCATCAAAAGAACCACTTGGCTGAACCAAGAGACTAACCTTCCTCCATCCTGTCCAAGACTTAAGACAGCTTTTGAGATGCCCCTACTTCGAAACTTCTGTTAACAGGAGGCAGGTTAAAAGATCTCTGCATTCTTCCAAAATAGCATATTTTCCAATGTCTTCTCATCTATGATTAAAAGAAATAATATCTTTCAGATGATGGAGTCAAAAGCCATAGAGAACCATGGATTTGGGAGTTAGTCCCAGGGAGCAGAACTGGAGTTTAACCAAGGAACGTTGCCCATCCTTAGGGTAGGGCTCTCATATTTTCAAAATGGGACTCTACAGAATTACTGTGTACTAGGGATGGCCCTGTGCCTCTGCTGTTCTTTCTGTAAAGGAGTCTTTATTGTGGTTTTCTGTATTTGTTCAACCCTTGTTTTTATGAGTGTGTGTGAAGGGAAATAGAAAAATTGTCTTTATACTTAATGAGTCTACAGATAAAGAGGATCCACATAGAGAGAATGTTATGATTATCACTATATCCTAAAACTGGGACCTTTGAGTTGGGTTAACCTTTGGGAAGGGGTTGAGTATATTTTATGTGTGTGGGAAGTAAAGCAAATATGTTTAATTAAGAGGGCAGCTGTAATAGATCGTATTAGTGTCAAAGTATCACCTCTCCTACTGAGCCTATCCTTACAGGATGTCAGGCTTAGCCAAGTAGCAGTTTGGGGCCAAGAAATACTAGTAAAAATGATGTGTATTATTTCTGGGAAGTTTTATAAAATGTCAAGTGGATCTGTCATTGCTCTTTCCATTGTGCCAAGACTATCCTAGATAGTGGCTATTCATCTAGCCTGGGTCCTTAAGTGGAGAGAAGTAGAGTAGAATGACAGGCAGTTGTTAGCCAATATGTAACAGCCATGAGAAGCAAACCTATATTGGTGTCTGCCACTGAGATTCTCGTAGAGTTTATTACTACTATGTAACTTAGCAAAATCTAACCACCACACTGAAAAATTACTGAGAGATAATCAATTTCTATTATAACAGGGAGTAAAGCTAGTACTCATGGTGATAATCATTGAGCTTGAAAGCAGATATGCTATTTGTCCACTAATTTAACAAACATTTATTGGAAATACAACCATGTTCTGGAAACTGTGTTATTAGCACTGTTTTTGGTGCCCAGGAATGCATGTGATCAAGCTTTACTTATTGTGAAATGTTGAAAATTAAAGATCTGGGACAAAAAGAAAAATAGTTTTGGAGGAATTATATACAAAAAATTATTGCTTACTTTTGGTCACCATATGCCTGTGTGAACCAAGTATGAAAGTATGTAAAGTATTCAAGAACAGAATTAAAAATCTGTCATTAAATCTGGTAGTTATTGGGGAGAAACATTCAAGATAAGGAGTTTACAGAACATCTGACGGAGAATACAAGAGTTTTTTTCTTCTAGTCTTTGAAATTCCATGGATCACATGAATATACTTGAGTTTAGTAAGTCCCAAGGAAACAGAGCCATGAATTTCCATCATCTAGCAAGCATTTTGGCTGCAGGTAAACCCAATGGCATCTCTAATTCTTGCACTAACAACCCTTTGAAAGAGGCAATAAGCAGAGAGGGCCCAAATGTGATGTAAGACACCTCACATGTGTAGAAATAATGACGGCAAATGCCTTAAGGAATGTGAGATAAGTGGACATCACAGCACAGATACCAGTTATTTTATTAAATTTAGTGAATCCTGAAGAGGAATATGTATATGGCCCAAATTCCATGTACTTGTATTAGTTCATTTACCTAGGAAAGTGATTTAAATGGCTAAAATATAAACTTACATAAGGCAACAAACCAAAATCTTTTGATTTTGGAAAAAGAATTGTTAAGAAAATAGGATTTTATAATAGGGATGATACTAAGGAAATTGTAGACAAAGCTACTAGGTAAGTTGCTGGGACTTCAATATAAACTGCAGAGACAAATTTTCTGTGTGGATTGAGATAGAGAACTGAGGGATTCTAGAAGAGAGGAGCCAATCTAATTGACTTAGAAAAACACTCATGTTTTTCAGAACAAAGAACTCTCTGAGAGGAATTTTACAAATTCCATTACTGTAAACAAAGTAGCATCAAGAAAAGAAATTCTCAAATTTAAAAAAAAAAAATTGATAATTTATTCAATAATGTAGTTTGAGGAGTGTTTTTGAAGTTTTTTTCTATTTCAACTTTTCATTTTAAACTAATTTTAGACTTAAAGAAAAGTTACAGAAATTGGGAGTTGTCATATACCTCTTCCCCAGTTTCTCCTCAAGTGAACATCTTGCATTGTCATAGTCTAATTATGAAAACCAGGAAATTAGGGTCACCTGGATGGCTCAGTGGTTGAGCATCTGCCTTCAACTCAGGTCATGATTCCAAGTTCCCTGGATGGAGTCCTGCCTCGGGCTCCCTGAATGGAGCCTGCTTCTCCCTCTGTCTGTGTCCTGGCCTCTCTCTGTGTATCTCTCATGAATAAATAAGTAAAATCTTCAAAAAAAAAAAAAAAAAACAACCATGTAATTAATACTGATATATTACCATCAACTAAAGTATGGAGTTTATTTTATGTTTATTTATTGTGAACCTATTTCCCCACTGATGTACTTCTTCTGCTCTAGAATTATGCTCTAGAATCATCTGCAGGATCTGATATTTTGTTTTGCTGCTATTTGCCCTTCATGTCCCCCAGTCTGCAAAGTTACACACTTTTCCCTTTGTTTAAGGACCTTCACATTTTAAAGAATGAGGTGAATTATTTTGTAGAATTTCCCTCCGTTTGGGTTTTTCTGATGCTTCCTCATGACAGAAGTTAATGTATGTATTATTTGGTAAAACTAGAATAAACATGATACTATGTGCCTCTCAGGCCATCATGTAATAGAAGTCATAATGTTACTGTTTCTCAGTACTGGTGATATTAATTTTGCTGATTTGGCTAAAGTGTTGACTGCAGGGTTTCTCCTCTAAAAAGCTACTATTTCTTTTTCCATGTAAACACTTTCTGGTGGCACCAGGGTGGCTCAGTGGTTGAGCAGCTGCCTTCGGCCCAGGGCATGATTCCAGGGTCTTGGGATCAAGTCCCACGTCGGGCACCCCATGGGGAACCTGCTTTCCCTCTGCCTTTGTCTCTGCCTCTCTCTCTGTGTGTCTCTCAAGAAATAATAAATAAATAAATAAATAAATAAATAAATAAATAAATAAATAAATAAAATCTTAAAAAAAAAAAAACCTTCTGGAGAGATGTCCTTGGCACTATGTAAGGATACTGCTTCTCTTCAAATTTTTACCCTACACTTTTAGCATCAATAGACTGGTTTGCCACAGTCGTTGTGGTGTTTGTCTAATGGTGATTTTCTATTTTCTTCTCACCTCCTGCATTTATTAATTGAAATTCTTCTGTAAGGAAAAAATATTTCTTGTCCTCTATCTAATTATTCAATTAGTTGCTCATGTCAAAATAAACTCTTGGATATTTATTTTATTATGTGGGTTAAAAACCAATATAATTATCTTTTTTTTCTTCTCAAATTATTTCAGTTTTGGCCCTTCAAACTCCTTCCAGATGGCTCCTACATTTGTTTTAAACAAGCTCACATCTTTCATTAAGTACTTCCAAGATCTGGGTTGTAGGTGTGTTCACTGCTTGTGGGTGTCATTAATTATAGTGCTTTTGGCCACAACCAATAGAGGTAGGAATATATGTGTACACTGACATCTGTATTTCTAGATCTATCTATTTGTATAACTGTTAAAACAATGAGTTTATACTGATATCTGATTCCAGTCGAACATCTCAGTGTTTATTTAGCTTTTCCCCTTTCCTTATATTTAATATCTTTTTCCAAAGATGAGAATTCCAGCTCTCATTGCATGCAATCAATATATTTCCTTTTCATTTTTTTCTTTTAGTTCTAGTACACATGTTATATCATTACATAGTTTTGAAATTGTTAACCTATAACCTATAAAAAACACATTTACTAATTAGATAGGATCATTTGTGTAGTGCTCTTTTTTGCCTTTTTTGCCTTATGGTAAGCAATCAAAGTTACAATTATAAGTTATCAGGTTAGCTGTTTTTTCTGTACTATTTCAATATGATTATTTTATTCATTTGTAATTCAGTTTGGTTCACTTGTACATGTTTCCATGTGACATAAGTTTTCCTCACATAGTTTTTTGGGCTAAGTTTTGAGGAGATGAGATATCTATGAAGCATTACTGTACATCTAAGAATCAGAAATATACAAAAAGATATATTCAGGGTAGAGTTACTCTGTCCTTATCCCTGCTCACACTCCCTTCTCCTTTACAACCACTTCTCATCCACTTTCTAGAAATAAACCATGTCTTTACTTTTTGGTAAAAAAAGTATCATTTTTTATGTTTATTTCACACAAATGAGCAAGTATGTGTATATTTTCTCATATCCCCACATTTCTTATATGAAAGATAGTACACTATAGTTTCTTTTCTAATTTGGTTTTCTCATTTAAGAATATATCCTACAAATCACTCCATATTAATTCATACAAATCTTCCTTATTCTTTTGTGCATAGTCCTCCATTGTTTAGACCATATTTTATCTAATCTCTTTCCTGTATATGAGTATTAGTTATTTCCAATAGTTTGAAATTACAAATAATGCTGTAACGAATAACATTGTACACAAATGTATTCTTACTACTGGGGGTGTATCTTTAGTGTATGTTTTTAAATGTTTCTGGATTGAAGAGTAAGTGTGTAGGTAGTTTTGTTAAGTATTACCAGATTTTATCAAAAATGTATTTTACTAATTTTCTTTCCCATTAGCAAAATATGAGAGTTTGTTTCCCCACAGCCTCACTGAAAATTTCAATATTACGTAGTTAATTTTTGTACATTAGATACATGATAAGTAGGATCTCGGCATTTTTAAACTATTATTTCTCTAATTATGATAGAATATTTTAAGAACATTTTTTTCTATTTTTTTGTGATTCTTTTAGTTATTTCTTTTTTTTTTTCTCAGTTTCTATCAGGGTTTTGATCCTTTGTCTCTTTATTTTAAAAAGGACACTTTCCTTTGGTCGGTTTTAAATGTTGCAATTTTTCTCTACAAGTTAAGTCAGTTATATTTTTAAATACTGTTTTTTTTCAACCATTTTTATTTTATGTTGTCAAATGCAACAGTCTTTTCAATTAATGCCTTTGAATTTTATATCACACTCACTATGCCTTCCCTATGCAGAAACTAAAGAGAAATTCATGAATGTTTCTTTGTAGTAGATCCATGGCTTCATTCTTTACATTTAGATACCTAATCCATCCGTAGTAATCTCTTATATGATATGAGACAAATTTAATTTTAGCTTTTTCCATATGGCTACCTAGTTGTCTTATCACTATTTATTAACGAGTCAATCTTTACCCTGGTAAACTGATTTGCCAGTTTATCATATATTAAATTTCTATATGTATTTGCATCTAGTTTTGGACTTTCTATTTTATCTATTCTATCTATTCATCTCTATTTAGTTTTAAATTTTTTTCCTCATGCTGATCTTACACATTTCTTGTGAAATTTATGTCTTTATATTTAGTCTTCTTTGTTGCAATCTTAAATGTATATATGAAGACTGTTGACTTTATATGATAATTTTATATCCTGGTCAACTTACTCAATTCATTAATAGTTGAATTAGTTTTAGTATCGATTCTCTGGCGTTTCTATGTATTTTATCATATTAACTGAACATAGAGATCATTTTACTCCTTAAATTGCCCGTTTTTACAACTCTAACTGATTTCTCTTATTTAATTGTCCTGGCTAAGAATATTTCTACTACATTGCCAAATCATAGAGATATATATGAGATATTTAGTAGAGAAATATAATCATATTAAAAGAATATCTCTCCAGTCCCATTTTCTTTATCATTTTCATCATGAATGTATATTGAATCTGTCTAGAACTTTCTCAGTATTTAAGGAGATAATCATGTGATATTGAATTGAGCTAAGATGAAGGAAGCAATGAATGTAGATTAGTGAAAAGATAGGTTATAGAGGAAAATGGAGGGAAGATTGACAAATAGAAAGTCTGATAGAAACCAGTAAACCTGTGCATTATGTAAGTATGAAATGGTTTGTATCAGCACAAAGGACCCATTCTTAATACAGATAAATCTATAAGTTTTTTTTAAATGAGGATTATTTTTCTTCTGTGAATTTCTGTAAGCATAATGAAACAATATTTTATGATGAACTAAGAACCAGTGAAGCAGAGACATTTTTATTCCTCCTGTTGCCATAGAAACAATGAATACTTAGGAATACTTAGGAACAATTACACATGATAACCAACCTGTCATATAGTTTGTGTGACATTTTAGAAGACTCACAGATGCTATAGATTCTTTACTTTCTAAAATAATATCCTACATATTGTATTATTACAAAAAGAGATGATAAATATGTTGATGTTCAGGTAATTCAAGATCTATCTAGTTTTATCTACCAAAATCTATTAATCTAATTAAATGTTAGAATAAAATGGAATTTGGTTTTAAGTACTACCTTAGGTTTTAGGAAGTTTTTTTTTTTCATTTTTGTTTAACATGTTTGATAGTCTCATTTCTTATTAATCAAAAACTTCATAATCAAGGAGAAGCATTTTAGTCTACTTTTGAGCATGTTCCTTCTAGCTGCAGGATTTAATTTTAATTTCTGCTAAATTTGTCCAATAAACCCCTTTCAAAACAGAAATATATATACTTTCAAGAATTCTAATCTAGATATGACTTTTAATAATCCAAAATAAATTAAGATGTAAAATAGCTAAGAACTAGCTCTCATTAAACTAAAATGTCTATGTTTATCTAATATTTAGTCTTGGGAGTTAAATAGTATCTTATGATAAAATCATTATTCCAGTTTAATAGATTCTGTGAAATGTCATGTATGCCTTTGGATTATAAAAAATATAAGTTCTGAAAAGTTTCTAATAGAATGCCTCAATATAGGAAACTAGAATACAAATACGAAGTAAATTTTTCAAATGGGCTGGTTTAGACCTTCAGTAATAAATCAGTTAATAGTAGTGAAGTCATGAAATATTTAAAATACACACAGGTATTGGTTAATAAGCAGGTAGACTGTAAAATGTGGAATCAAAAATGTGAAATTAAAGTTCCCTTAAAAGGCTAGCCTTCAGATACTGTAATTTTGTTTCTCCAAGAATCATAAATATTAACAACCTTGGAAATAGTATTCAGGACTATTAAAAATAATACAATAACAACCAAAAGAATAAAATGTTACTTTCCTTACCAAATAAGAGTGGTATAAATTAGCTAAAAATTTTTAATCAGCTAAAATTTTGATTAAAATATAAAAAAAATTATAAGATCAATGACAAATCACAGACTTCAAATACTTTTCTCTTTTTTTCTTAAAGATTGTATTTATTTGAGAGAGAGAGAGAGAGAGACAGAGCACAAGCAGAGGGAGCAGGAGACAAAGGCAGAGAGAGAAGTAGGCTCCCCACAGAGCAGGAAGCACAATGTGGGGCTCAATTCTAGGACCCTGAAATCACAATCCGAACCTAAGGCAGACTTAGGTTCTGAGTGCCCCTTGAATAATTTTCTATTATCTCCAACATTTTCTACTTTTGAGAGCTGTAATTTCAAATTTTTAACTTCAACTCTTGGTATTATTATTATTATGTCACCAGGTCAAGATGCTGATAAATGACTAATGCCTTCTGCTGCACATGAAAAGTAATATAATGCAATGACATATCAAAGTAATTTTTTATTCCAAGCTAGAAATTTACAGTAAAAATTAAAGTTAACAATACATTAAAATGTCCAGTTCATTAGAATATATCACAGCCTCTGAATTATCTTTCTATAAAAATGTTTCAAAAAGGTACTATTACCAACCTTGTATCTTTATCTGAAATTTTAATAAAAACAACAAGAAGAAAGACAGGAGGGAAGAAAGGAAAGGAGAAGGAAGAGAAGAGACAGAGAGGAAGGAAAAGGAGAGACAGAAGGAAGGAAGGGAGGAAGGAAGGAAGGAAGGAAAGAAGGAAGGAAGGAATCTAAAGAAAGAAAGAAAAGAATGAAAGAAAGAAAGAAAGAAAGAAAAAGAAAAAGAGAAATTGTGTACTTTGACCACAAATAACTAGACCAGATGTCAGCCAGAAGTTGCTGTATCTTCAAATAAACCTAAACATTTGGATCACTTTCACAGCTGATGCAGGGTAAATTCCAGGAAACAGGCATACATCCAAAAGAGTGCTTCCCTCTACATCACACCTCATATAACATTTCAGATATCCCAAACATGGAACTATGGTAGTGGCTAACAATGCTAGAATACTTGGGTAGGAACATTTTTCACCATGATTACCATTTTTTTAGGTAGATGATTCTAAGGTAGATTATTTAGATTAGTATTTCTACTTTCTTTAACATATTCCCATGGGGAAATTAAAAAAACAATGATTCTGGTAATATGTTCACAAATACCTCTATCAGGATGTAGTTACTCTATAATTTTAAATTTTCCAAAATAAATTATGGGAGAGAAATTTCCCCGTGTCATTTCTGGCACAATAATGCATGGGAAATAATTCTGAACCTGTGACAACAGAATTTAAATCTGTGATTAATTTTGTTAATTTAAATAAGTAATAGGTAAACATAAAGTTAAGAATATTTCCATTCTTTTTTTTTCCCAGACTTTTCAATAAGTCTTCCTCTTTGGGTATCCTAAAAGAAGAAATTCAGATGTTTGCTCATTTTTTTTATTCAGAACAAACTTAGTTGGGAAATGTAAAATGTGTCTTAGCATTACAAACCAATTTGGTCACTGATTCCTCTTGAAGAGAGGGTAGGTAGTAGTGATTAAGAATGTGAGCACTGGAATGAGGATGTCTTAACTACTAGCTTGACTCTGCTTGACTCTTAATGAAGTTCATCAAACATCTATTTGAATAGTTCCCCTATTTCTATGATTGGATTATTGGTGTCCAAGGACTACAATGGGTGTAAGATCTGGAATCAGACTGTCCAGCTCTACACTGACCAGTTGTGTAACTTTGAGCAGTCTATGTGTTACATCCTTCATCAGTTAAAAAAAAAAAAAAAAAAAAAAAAGGAAAGAGAAAGAGAAAGAAAGAGAAAAAAAGAAAAGAAAGAAAGAAAGAAAGAAAGAAAGAAAGAAAGAAAGAAAAAAAATGTGTTTTATGTATGTACCTATCTTATAGGACTATTATGAAGACTGAATGAGATAATGTATGTAAATTTAGCACAGTACCTGGCATACTACAGGTATTTGCAACAAATAATTAATTTTATTACTGTTTGTCAAACTGACAATGAAAGATAGCTTTAATAGAAAGCCAAGTTAAGCTGTTAAAGTACTTTATGTAAGGTTGAAATTTAAAACTGCTCACAGAGAAGCTCTAGAAACTTTGGAAAACTCACAAAATAAAGAACCATCTTTATGATCCAGCCTATTTTGATTGAATTATTATTCCCATTGGAAGCCACTAATATCCACCAATGTCTTTGCAAAGTAGAGTAGCAATGGACAATAGTATATGGGCATCTGGCATTGCTCACCCACAGTCTCTAAGGTGGAAAACATTATGAAAAACTGAACTACTACAATAGGTACCTGCTCTGTTATGTGCTTACATTCTTTCTCATCACCACACCTGTATGGCTCTAACTCTATGGAATGGAAAGTTGTTGCCACCAGCATGAACCTTGAGCAGGGTTTTATGTTGCCACCTGACAGCTCCTGGAAATTCATGGGTGAAACTTGCCTTGGGTGAGAGCTTGTATGGTCTTATTAGGATTGTTTCTTTCTTTCTTTCTTTTCTTTTCTTTTTTTTTTTTTTTTAGATTTTATTTATTTATGCATGAGAGACACAGAAAGAGAGGCAGAGACCCAGGCAGAGAGAGAAGCAGGCTCCGATGTAGGACTTGTGTAGGACTTGATCCCCAGTCTCCAGGATCAGGCCTGGAGCCTAACGCAGACGCTCAACTGCTGAGCCACCCAGGTGTCCCAAGGATTATGTTTCTTTACAGACAGTCAAAACAAATTCTGCCTTTGTAAGCTATTCATTGTGTCTGCTCCCCTTTGTCTACTGATTTGGTTGTTTTTCTATTATATATGTGAATGATGCATATATTTTAAGAAGGTATGTTTTTGTGTATTTGATACATGTTTTTTCAAATCTTTTCTTTGATGCCTTCTAATTATTTTTTTTGTTTTCAACCTCTCATTTTAATATATTCCTCATGATTATTATGATAATTAAAAGAAATAATATATATTATAAATGTAGGAATTATCACATAGAGAGAACTGTCATGTAGGTTGTAATTTTTACAAGAAAAATGAATATACTTGAATATATTAAAATTGCTAACTTATATGTAATTATCAAGTATTTTTATTTGACTAGTGATTATTTGATTATTAGGAATTCTTTGTATATTTAAAAATAGAGGCACATTTATATGCATACGTATTTATGTAGTTAAAGACATAAATTTGGTATATACAAATCTTTGTGTGTATATAAATATTCAAGTTCTCATGTACAGATATATTTTTCATTTTTATATTAGTAATTTTTCACATTCTTTAAAAAAAATTTAAGAGATTTACTTATTTATTTTAGAGAGGAGAGGAAGAGAGACCATGAGCAGGGGGAGGAGCTGAGGGAGAAAGAGAGAGAAAATCCACAAGCAGACTTCCCACTGAGTGTACAGTCCAACACAGGGCTTTATTCCAAGATCCTAAAGTCATGACCTATAGCTGAAATCAGGAGTGAACCACTTAACTGACTGAGCCACTTAACTGAGCCACTTAGGCACCCTGATTTTTCACATGCTTTCTACTGAAGAATAGAAATTTAGAAGTAAAATTTAATATCATGTGTATTTAATCAAGAACCAATATCATATCTATTTAATCAAATTATCCAAATTTGGATACTTTGTTCCTGCTAAATGTTCATATTTAAGTAAAAATGTCTATTAACAGATCATTTCTTCAAAGCAATTATTTCCAACAATAAGTTGTTTTTACCCAAACATGTTCAATATAAATGGAGAAATGTAAGAAAGTAATATATGAAGTTTTAGAAACAGAAGCCCATTGACGTTTAATACCATTGCAAAACATTTAAATCCATTATTTAAAGTACTCAAATGTTTTCAGGACTTTAGTGTATTTAGAGAATGAAGGTAAGAATTTTCCCATTGTAACAAGACAATATTATCCCTGTTAAATCATAATAATATATAATTCTGTAAACACCACTAATGAATCAAATATATCAGACAAATAATTTTAATTAATGCATATAAAAAAGCCAGCAACGTTATATACCAACAACCCTAATTCATGTATCTAATCACTTTCATATTGCATTATTAAACCACTACCTATCACATAATGTTTAAGAAGCCAAGTAATATCAATAATTGATTATAACTTTTAAATTACTCTGCTTTTAAAATTATCCATAGAATGGAGGTCAAGTTGAAATTGCTCTTATCCATCACTGGGTGTTGATGGATGCAAAATCTCCATTATATGTAAATTGAACCTAATGGGGCTAGAAGCAAACCTTTGGGTTCTGTTATATCTTGTGCAGGTAGAAATACAGTTGAACTACTTCAAAAAAATCTTAATTTCCTTTAGAGGATGAAATAGAAAACATTTCAAATTTTTTCTGGACAATTATTTCAAAGGGTTTTTAAGTATATATTCTCCCTTGAATATTTTTTCTTTATTTTTTAAAATAGTTTTAGGTTTAAAATAAAATTGGGAAGGAAGTACAGAGATTTCTGTACAGTCTCTGCCCCACATATTCAGAGCTTCCCTGATAGATCATCCCCACTCACAAGAATGGTGCATTTTAACCAACAATGAGCCTACACTAACACATCATAATCATCCAAAGTCCGTGGCTTACCTTAAAGTTCACTCTTAATATATATTCAATGGGTTTGGAAAGATATATAATGACATTTTTCCATCATTGCAATCACTGCCATAAAAATTCTCTCTGCCCTGCTTATTCATCTCTCCCCCAAACACACACCTTGGGCAACCACTAATCTTTTTGTTTCCATAATGTCACCTTTTCCAAAATGTCACATAGTTGGAATCATACAGCATGTAGCCATGACAGATTGGCTTTTCTCACTTAGTAATATACACTTAAGGTTCTCCATGTCTTTTATGCCTTGATAGCTCATTTCTTTTTAGCACTCAGTAATATCACACTGTTGGAATGCACCAGCTTATTTATTCAGTCATCTGCATTTTGGTTGCTTTCAAATTTTGAAAATTACAGATAAAAATGCTATAAACATCCATGTGCAGATATTTTTATGGACAAAATTTTCAACTTTTCTGGGTAAATACCAAGGAGCAAGATTACAGGGTCATATAGTAAGTTCAAACAAGAAATCATCACACTGTTTTCCAAGGTGGCTATATTATTAACATCCCCACCAGTAATTTATGAGAATTCTTGATTCTCCACATCCTCGCCAGTGTTGTCAGTGTTCTGGATTTTGGCCATTCAAATAGATGTGTAATAGTATCTCAGTGTTTTTTTTTTTCTTTAATTTGCAATTCCCTAATAACACACGATATGAAGCATTTTTCCAGATACTTACTTGCCATTACTACTTTTTGTTGTTGCTGTTGTTGCTAAAGTGTCTGTTAAAGTCTTAGGCCATTTTTTAATTGGAATACTTGCTTTCTTATTGTGAGTTTTAAGTGCTTTTCATATATTTTGGGCAATAATTCTTTATTGCATGTGTCTTTTGCAAATATTTTCTCCCAGTCTGTGGTTTGTCTTCTCATTCTCTTGACATTGTCTTTAGCAGATCAGAGGTTTTGATTTAAATAAGTCAAGCTTATCTATTATTTTTTTCATGAACTGTGCCCTTGTTATTATCCACAAAAAGTCATTACCATACCCAATGTCATTTAAGTTTTCTCCTGTGTTATATTTTGGTAGCCTTATAGTTTTACATTTCATATTTCAGTGTGTGATACGTTTTGATTTAACATTTGTGAAGGATGCATGGTATGCAGGTAGATTATTATTATTATTTTGCATCTGGATGTCCAGTTTTCCAGTACTACTATTAAGAAAACTGTCTTTGTTCTATTTTATGACCCTTGCTCCTTTGTCAAAGATTAGTTGACTACATGTACATGGATATACTTCTGGGCTCCCTGTTGTGTTCCATTCACCTTTTTATCTGTTTTTTTTTTTTTTTCTCACCAGTACAGTACTGTTTTGATTACTGTGGCTTTATAGTAAATTTTGAAGTCAACTAACATCAGTTCTCCAATTTTGTTCTTGTCTTTCAATATTGTATTGACTCTTCTGGGTCTGAATATTTTTCATAATAATTTCTCACTGTCACTATCTTCCCTGTAAAGTTCTTCACATTTTAAAGTCCTCCTTTTCCTTATTCACTTTCAGGTAAAAGAATAATTGATTTTTAAATATTCTACAGAATCTACCCATGATTCACATTCTAGTTATAAATTAAAATCAATTCTGACAAATAGCTCTGCAAGATCTCATTTCTCCTTGATTTATTTTGAAATGTCAGAGGTTTAATTGATCGACATATTCTACAACACTTTAAGGCTATAATTGTTAACTTTTCATAAGTTATTGTTCTTTTAAAAACTAAACTTTAAGACACCCCAAAAAAGTATACATGTTGACTAATGTCATGAGAAGAAGCATAATAGAGTTTACAAAACTGAGACATAAGAATTGTTCCTTACTGTATAACAGTTTCTGGCTGGTATTAGTTTCACATACTAAGTAGCACATGACTGAAGTATGTAAGTACAAACATCATTTATAAGACTATATTAATTTCCAGGGCCCCTGTGTTTCAGTTGGTTAAAAGTCCAACCCTTGGTTTCAGCTTAGGTCTTGATCTTGGGTCCTGCGATTGAGCCCCTGTGATGGGCTCTGCACTCAGCATGGAGCCTGCTTGTCCCTCTCCCACTGTTCTCCCTATGTTTTCTCTCTCTCTCAACTAAATAAAGTAATTAAGTTTTTACACACAAAAAAAGGTCTATATTAGTTTCCTGTTGCTTCAGTAACAAATTACCACAAGCCTAGTGGCTTGAAACAACACAAGGAAGTCCAAAATGTGTCTCACTGAGCTAAAATCAAGGTATTGGCAGGATTGTGTTCCTTGTGAGACTTCAAAGAAACTTTACCTCATTGCCTTTTCCCAGCTTCTAAAGGCCCTCCATACTCCTTGGCTCAGGTCCCTTCCTTCATCTTCAAAGTACTCCACTCCAAGCTTTGCCTCTGTCATCCCATCATCTGTCTCTGATTTTGACACCTTTGCCTTCCTTATATCAGGAATCATGATTACAATGGGCACACCGGATAACCCAGAATGATCTCCCTTTCTCAAAATCCTTAACTTAGTCACAAATGTAAA